>NC_064257.1:57305000-57587500 GCF_003254725.2 Canis lupus dingo | reverse complement strand
TTTTTTAAAGTATTATTAATGGCCACCATGGTACTACCACAGCAGAGCTGAATACTTGTGATTGAGACCGTCTGGTCCACAAAGCTAAAATGCTTACTCTTCATCCCTTTATGGGAAGTTTGTCAAATCTTCTTGAAGAGCAGTTGTCTCTTTTCTTGAAATTTTGTTCATTTTTAATTATATTTAATAAATTTAAATAAGTTTTTGTTAATAGGGAAAATAGGAAATAAAGTAATTATAGTTTAACAATTTTTATGTCACTTATCTGTTGGCATATACTCTTTCTTAATTGATCGTCCATGGACTATCAGAAGATTTGCAGAACTGTATTTAATATTGCAAACCATCAAAACTAACTTTTAAAATAAATAAACATCCTAACAGTCACTGAACCAATCTTATAGTAAAGCTTCAAAAAATAGGTCTTTTTAAGTTTCCTGATAGAATCTTTAAATTAAAATCAAATGATATAAATGCAACATAAAGTAATATAATGTAAAAGAATATTACAATGGGACTCATTTAAATGAATAAATATGGAAGTAACAGGACAATTTAAAAGATATATAATTTTGTATTCTTAACAGAAGAAAACAAATTCAACATATGTCACAAAAATTGAACAAATAAGCTCTTTAATGATTCACATTCTAAGTACTAAAGTATAAAATACACTCATTTGAACTATAGACATACATTAAAATAGTAAAGCTTTTAAGGTGCCATTTCTCTACAACCCAATAAAAACACATTAATTTTCTGCCTTTACAAATTATACTACAGAGAGAATATTTCTTCCATAAAAACATATTGAAGAGGTTTACCAAGGCAGGCTTAAATAAATACATGTTTCAAGAAACTACAAGTAAATATTTAAATTTTTTTGTATTAAATATTTAACACATTTCCTGGAAAGAGTTCTTATCACTGAAATTGGCTTATGTTTCTGCTATGTGTCAGCAGTTTCAGTATAAAATAATTCAACTTTCATCTTTTCTTTAATATTCTAAGACACAAAGTGAATGATTAGTTGGGGAAATTTTCTGGTTTGAATTAGCATTTTTACAGATGGTTTATGCTTATCTATTGTAAACTTGTATTTCTATTCATAAGTAGAAGATAATTCACTAGGTGTTACTCCGGAGATATTCTCATGCCACCCTAGTAACAACACAGAGATGGAGGAGTTATATATATGGGTGTGTATGATCATAATCTTTGTGATTATCCTGCAATTCCATTTTAACAAGGAAAAATATATGTATAATATTTGGCTACATGTATTTCCTATCTTAACACTGAATGCTAGAGTTTTTTGTTTTGTTTTGTTTGTTTTAAGAATATCCATCACATTCTTTGTAGGTATCATTACTAGCATATGGAAGGAGTCAGGCCAGGGCCACAGCTTAGTGAGAGCTCCTTGTACCACAATGTGTTAGGTTTAAGTAAAGGATACTCTTCAAAAACTTCAAAATGTCAGCTCCATATATATTTATACGTGAGTATATCAACATATTCTCTTTAAAGAAAAAAATTAGACTGACAATGATTGAAATTAAATATATATATATATATATATATATATATATACTATAGGGAATAATATTTCTTTTATTTTTTCAAAGATTTATTTATTTATTCATGAGAGACAGAGAAAGAGAGAGGCAGGGACACAGGCAGAGGGAGAAGCAGGCTCCATGCAGAGCGCCCAATGTGGGACTGGATCTCAGGACCCCCGGGATCACACCCTGAGCCGAAAGCAGATGCTCAACCACTGAGCCACCCACACATCCCAGGAAGTAATATTTCTTAATTGATGATGTAGTCTGTCTTAAATTTGGTCATATATATTCTGTTAATACTATACTGATATTTGAGTATATATTGCTCCTAAAATAGAAATAAATATTTAATTTCATATTGTATTAAATATTTAGAAGTTATTTGAATAATCTTTATTTTTAAATTTGAAAAAATATACTTAGAGTTGCTGTGTCCAACAGGTATTCATATTTAAAATGGTAATAGATGCTGATTTTTGTACTTCAATGACCTTGCACTAATTTGTAATCCTGCAGTGTAAGGACGTGTCTATTTTCATACATTTTTCTTATTATCGGTACAGTCAATATTTACAATTGATGGAAAAATTAATTCCAAGTTTTATGGGGCTATCATTCAATTATCTGTGAATATAAAATATATTGACTTTTTAAATTTCTTCTTTATATTTTCAAACCATTTTCATTAGGTGTTCCTTTAAAAAAAAAAAAAAGATCTGATTGATTGATTGATTTGAGAGAGAGAGCAAGCTGGGGGAGAGTAAGAGGGGAGGGAGAGAAAATCTTAAGTAGGCTCTCCACAGAGCATAGAGCCTGACTTGGGGCTCAATCTCATGACCATAAGATCATGATCTGAGCCAAAATCAGGAGTCAGACACTTAACCAACTGAGCCACCCAGGCACTGCTCATCAGGTGTTCTTTATTACATTTTTATTTATTTATTTGTACGAGCTTGTAAAATATAAATTTTATTCTTATTATGTCACAAAATTTTTCCCATTGCCAGTTATATTTTTAGCTTTGATTATATTGGAAATTTCTTTCTTTATGCTTTTCTTTGTAATTTTTAGCAACTTACCTAAAACTTTGTTTTGTTTTCATATAGAATTTATCTTGGTTGACCTTCCATAACCCCCTCCCCACCCCCCCCCCACACACACAATGTCCTATGGAAAACTATCTTTGGTAATTAATATTTATCCAAGAACTCTTGATAAATTAAAATGTAAGAAAGGGGAGGCACCTGGGTAGCTTGGTAGGTCAAGCAGCCAACTCTTGATTTTGGCTCAGGTCATGATATCAGGGTGCTGGGATGGAGATTTGTGAGGGGCTCTCTGCTAAGCAGGGAGTCTGCTTGGTGATTCTCTCTCCTTCTCCTTCTGCCCCTCCTTCTGCTCATGCTCTTTTTTTCTGTCTCTAAAACAAATAATAAAAATATATTTTAAAGAATGTAAGAAAAGTATAGACTACACAATTTCCCTATTGATTATTTTATAGACTTTGTCCAAAAGATCAGAAAATTTATCCTAAAAAATAGATCTTTGGTAGGAAAATGGCAATACACAACCTAACATGTTCTAGATGCTACTCTTGAGAGGTTATTTCACACTTGATAACTAAAGTGGGCATCAAGTCTTAGGTTTAAATTCTCACTCTACTATCAAATGTTGGGCACTGAGATGAAAATTCCAGTCTCATACTTTCCTTAAGACTCCAACTGTGGACATCATCTCTGAAGCCTGAAAGTTTGGACCCAGTATTGTTTTGAAAATTCTTGCTGAGTAGGACTTTGGAGTGGTTATCTTGCATTAGCTATGACTTTTACACCTGTCCTCCCTCTTAAGTTAATGTCTTTTCTGGCTTCCTGGAAATATCTCTTTCCAATAAGTTGCAGATCTTCTACACAACTGTGGTTCAGAAGAGTCTAATTGTAGCTTTGGTATACTCTGGTTGAGTCATCCCTATAATGATTTTTTCTGATTACAGTTTTGCCAACTTTCAAGCTCTTTTACTAAAGTAAAAGTTGTACGGATAGAAATTCATATACTAAGCATGATTTTAAAAAAGTAGTTTTGTTATCCATCCCATTCAAATAACATTTTTTTAAAGATTTTATTTATTTATTTATTCATGAGAGACACAGAGAGAAGCAGAAACACAGGCAGAGGGAGAATCAGGCTCCCTGCAGGGAGCCCACTGTGGGACTCAATCCCAGGGCCCCAGAATCCCACCCTGAGCCAAAGGCAGACACTCAACCACTGAGCCACCCAGGTGTCCTGCAAACAACAATTTTTAGAATGACTTGGTTTATATTTATGAAATCCCAAGTGTCAAATACCTATTTTTTAGGAAGTTCTTAATATGCTAATACTATCTGCTTTCAGATGCTCAAGTTTTTGTTCTATATTCAAACTTGAAGACTTAATAGTTTATGAAAGATCAGAAACTTAAAAGATTTGAACAAATGCAATTTTCACTGGAATATAATACACTATATCTTAGTATATGTAATAGAAATAACTATATATTTAAACAGATCGAATACCTACTACACCTAAGATACTCTGATTTCTATTCCATCCTTTTCTATCTATGTTACCTTATCCTGTCCTATCCTACTCTACTGTACCCTTAGTCTAACCTAGTCTATACATTTTTTATATTGCTTATTGCAATCTACTAAGTTGATTTTATAATAACACACTAGGATGGAAATATGATTTAATATATTTTTGGCAACAAGTAACAGAATATTAAAATTTGTTAAATATTGAGAACTAGCATTATCCCAAAGAAAATGTATCCAGATTTATTATTTCATATGATAAGCAATTCCAGAGTACATTAGTTTAGTGGGTAACTTAACATCAGGAAAACTGCACAAGCATTTTATTTGATTGCTTTGCCATCTTCAGCATACTGGCTTTTGCCCCACAGCCTTACATCCCAATAGTTGTAAATTGACTGCTACAGCTCCAGACATTCCAACCTCACACAGCAATTTGGAGAAAGAGAAAAGGCTTATTTTTTCCATAAATGTATAGTTTTATATACTTAAGGATATATTTTTCCCCAAATCTCCTCAACAAATACCTCCTCTCTCATATGTCTAGACCTAAAATAATCACAAGCAAGGAAAATGCGATTACCGTGATCAGCATAGAATGATCCACACTTTCTACAGGGTCTGGGGAAGGGCCAATTTTTCTTTTTTTCTTTTAAAGATTTATTTATTTATTTATTTATTTATTTATTTATTTATGAGAGACACAGAGAGAAAGAGACAGAGGGAGAAGCAGGTTCCATGCAGGAAGTCCACTGTGGGACTTGATCCCGAACCTTCAGGATCCCACCCTGAGCCAAAGGCAGACGCTCAACCATTGAGCCACCCAGGTGTCCTGAAGGGCCAATTTTTCTAAACATAATACTACTCATTACCTGAATAAAATCACATTTCATTAGTAAGGACAAAAGTAAAGAATGGCTGTTGGTTGGGTGTCATAGAGAACAGTGATTATGGTCCACCCATGTCCCCTTAATGCTATGAGAAGCAATCCTATCTAAGCTAGACTTCCGGATATCTTAGCAAAGGATGCAAATATGTGAGTTAAGCTCATTAGTGGGCCCTCCATACCAGCCCATCTATGAACTGAATACCACCATGTGACATATTTTAATGTCCCATGGAAGGAGAGTGGCCAGGCCAGCTGAGCCTGGCCTGAATATCTGCCCCCAAAAATGATGAGATGTAACAAAACTATTTTAACACACTAAGCTTTTATATGAGGCTGCACAGAAATAGATAACTAGAACATTGTCTAATTTATTCTTACTATTTGAATGTACCTCCTGGCTTAGTTTGCTTTTCAATCAACAAGCATTTAGAAGTCTTTTTTTCTGAGTAATGCTCTTGGGTTAATTAAGTTTCTGCTCAGATAAAGGGATAGCCTGGAGTGCCTCAGAAATGTTGTCACCTCCTGGAGGAAGCACTTATGAAAAGATGAATGGATTTGAAAGTATGAAAGCTACATCAAACTTACTGAGACCTAACTTATACTCCAAAATTCCTCTGATGGTTTAGGCTGAGGTTACCCTCTGTAGAACTTGGGTTGAGATCCCTGTTTGACTTATTCCCTTTTCTAACCTTCATTCCCTTAATAGTCTGTATAAATTACTTGCACTTGAATCCTTGCCTTAGGATCTGCTTCTGGAGAACCCAGCTTACAGCAATAGACTTGGAATCATGCAGTGGGAAATGCTGCATTGCCTAAAAATCCACAGGCTAGCAGGGACAGATATCAGACCCCACTACTTTTCTACTTTTGAACAAGGTACCCATATAGGTCTTTTTTTTTTTTTTTTTTTTTTTTTAGTAGGCTCCATGCCCAGTATGGACATGGGACTTGAACTTATGACCCTGAGATCAAGACCTGAGCTGAGGTCAGGAGCCAGATGCTTAACCAACTAAGCCCACCCAGGCACCCCCCAAATGGGTCATCTTTAAAAAATATATATTTATTTAAGAAAGAGAAAGAGAGTGAAGCAGAGGGAGGGAATCATCAAGCAGACTCCCTGCTGAGCACCCAGCCTAGCTGGATTCTGTAATCCATGAGATCAAGACCTGAACCAAAAGCAAGAGTTGGTTGCTTAACTGACTGAGCCACCCAGGAGTCCCCAAAATGGGTCATCTTAAATAAGCGTAGCCCTTGCCAGAGTGATGATATCTTTTATTTAGTTATCATTGTTATTGTATGTATAAAGGCTTGCAAACATATCTTTGACAGTTAAATATTTTATTTTATTATAACTTATTTAATTTTAATTTATTTTTTGCTTTCCAGAACTTCTGCTAAATCAAGACAACTTCCACAGCAGCATTAGTTTTAATAATGTTCATTGACAATATAAATAAAAACAGTTAGCATTTTATTGAATGATAATTATGTGTCAGACACAAATCTACATATTTTAAAAGTATTATAAACTAAATATATTAGAACATTTTGCCCATTTTACAAATGAAGCCTGACAAGATGGTCCCATCTGAAAATTCTGTGGATCTTGCTATTTCATCTCCTTAACAACCTGACTCTTGTTCATTTTCTCACTACATCCTTCCAGCCTTCATGGGGTGTTTGCTGATAGCAATTTAAAAAATCCTCCTGGTGATGTTAGCCAGCCTTTCTGTCATTGCCATTTCCAAAAAAACAAGAACTTTTACTAATAGAGTATGGTTAATTGAGAGATATTTCCTTCTTTGTCCCTGTACTTATAAAGTCAAACTCCTTAATATTACTTTTTTATAAAGATCTCAAAAATTTCATATGTATTACAAAGTATGAACTTTAGTGCAAAAATTTCCATTTCCACCTTTCAAATACCTAGTGAGGGTGAAGAATTCATTTGAAATAAATATGTTTCTAAGCCAACTTTGATGAGATGGAAATGAAAAATCTCTAAATGTAAGACATCTTTATAGTAAATGTGTATAAATTGAGTAGCTGAACAATTTTCTATGCTGAGTCTTTGTGTTAAACAAAACAAACAGATAAACTGGGAATAGATGTGGCTTCATAAATTGTCAAGAGTGAGTCAACAAATACCTGGTTACACGTAATGGAATACAGATGCTTGGATGGGCCTTATTCAAGCTGGAAGGGGGTGAGAGGATATCCCAAGGCTTATGTATCTAAATCAGATACCCATAGTAAAAAAGAAGAAGAAAGCAACCACTACATCTTCATATCATAAAATTTATGCTCAAAGGCCTACAACTGAAGGCATTTTATCATGAGGGGGATATTGTACTCCTGGTTTATAATCATGCTCAGTCCAATTTGTCTTATCAGATATGTATCTGTTGCTGATGTCTTTATGGTTCTTGGTTTCTGAGCCCATATACTCTGTATCCTCCTGGTGTTTATTCCGGTTCTTTTTGGCTAAGCCAACTAGATCTTTAAAGGATGTGAAATAGAGGTATTAGAACTTTAATCTTGCTTTCCTCCTATACAACTGGATAGGCATTACTCAAAGCTATAGCCATAGACATAGACAACCAAATCCGTTATTTTTGCCAGACTATTCTGATAACACATTACATGTAAACTTAATTGTGTGACTTGTTTAACAAAAATCTTCTTTTACAAGATTTCTCCTATAAATATTGGGGTTTATATACCCCATCCCTCATCCTAGATCTTAAAACAGAGGCTACTACTATTTTCTAGTTATATAACTCACTTGGGTCAAGTGAGAACATGACTTATGACTAAGCCGTTAGTCGCTTAATTGACTGAGCCACCCAGGCACCCCACTATGTTATGGGATGAAAATAAACATATCTTTTGCTCCATATAGAACCAAACTCTGTTTTCCAAGACTCTGTACTATATAAACGTCTTTTAAAAAATAAGCCAGAACAAAGGTAGATAATACCTCTACTCAGGAGACATACAGAAATGGGAAACATTCTAGAGAATTTCCTTTCAAGAATACCACCACTCATTTCTACAGTCTTGGACTCTGGCACATGTCCCAGTATGTGTACTGCATGAGCCATCCTTTTCATGTTACAAGTAGTCTGGAACCAAGTCTGTTTGATTCCTCCCGTTTAGCATTTAGTTAAGGCTATTATCAATAGGAATCTAAAAAAGAAGGATGAGGCCACCCTGAAGTATTGACCTCAAACATGTCTCAGAAGGTTGCAAAACCATTCAGTTGAACAAATCCCATAAACTCTCAGGGATTCTCTTGCAAACCCTAGTGGGTTCCTCCTAAGATTCTTTATTGACCTTCCTACTAGGGCCAAGGCATTGGTCCCGGTACAATAATATATAGTAATAATTGCACAGATGCTCAAAGAGAACACTTACATACCCCTTGCCAACAAGGTGGGATGGATCTGAACATCTTCTATGGCTGAGTTGCTGTTATTGATCATTTTAGCTAAAATCAGAGACGAATTTCAGCACCTTTTCTAATTAGATAATTACCATTCTAGAGATAACTATTTGCTTAAATAGCAAGTCAGTTATTTCTATAAGAAATTTGCTTAATTAACAACAAAAAAAGAATTTTGCCTAATTAACTCTCACTTTGGAGGTTTATCCACATGATTTATCAGTGTGACATGATTTACCGATATTTTCTTAAACCTTTGATGATGTCTTTGGACCACCACGTAGGTGCACAATTCTGTGTCTTCAGGAGGAAGATAAACAGATGTTTGACACAAAATAGTAAACCCTGAGGGTGCACATGTTGCTCCTGGAAAGAAAGGTTTATTTAAAATCATTGTGTTCTTTCAAGACCTGCATCAGGGAGGAGACACATTGTCAATGCTTCTATGTGGCCTCTTGAACAGCTGGTAAGACTTGCAGTTACCAATTCACTTAAAAAAAAAAAAAATTGAGTCTAGTCCTTGACTTTGGAGTGGCAGTCTGAGGGCAGTTAATCCTATCTGTCCTGTTTGTCCATGCAACCAGCTGCATAGCATTTATTCACATCCCCCCACCATAAAATGATTGAATGACAGCTATGGAAATGAGTATGGAGAGGATATCAGAAGATATTAACAGATGTTTTTGTGTCTTTTCAAATAACTCTTTATAATGCCCAAACCTTTTAATTCTGATCATTACCCAGGAATTGGTCAAGCACCAATGAGCCCTTGTTAAAGATAGCCATGTTCATTGACCAAAATGCCTTAATAAGGTAGGTATTCTAGAGGATGAGGGAGATAGAGTCAGATTTCTGGGGAAAATGTTTTAATGTTTAATAAATGCCTGTGGATGGTATGACTATCAATCCATTGTTAAGTAGCTTTTGTGATAAAAGGCAGATTGCAAATAGAGTGACACAGATTAGTTTTAAATATCACAAAAAAATAATAAAAAAATAAATATCACAATTACATTTCCTGCAGTCAGCTGATTGGACTGAAGCATCAATATTTTACCCAAAATAATGTCAACAACTTTGAGGCCCTGAAAGGATGACAATTTAATCAACTGCAAGAAGCAGGCAAAGTCTGCTGAACAGCTTTGGTTATCAGTTTAACAAAACCATCAGTGAGTTATGCCCAGGCAATTAAGGGAACCTCTGTGAATTCGGGGCCCTGTTAAGCCAGTTGCTTTGCTTGCATCAACAGAGCGAGAAAGTTTTCTTCAAAGAAAAACATTTTCCTGCAGTCAGGCCAGTCACATTCTCGAATATATAATTTCCATTTGACAAATAAGGCTTATTGAACTTTCTTGCATTGCTGGTTTTTAGGTTTGAGCTGACCACTCCAGCCTCGGAACGGAAGTGTCAGGCCAGAGAGTCACAGGGCCCCCCGGAGGTAAGGAGTGCAGTTTTGGAAGAGCCCAGTAGCAAGCTGCTTTTCAAAGGGTGTTCTTGGAATCTACATCAGGCTGGTGATGAGTCCATATCACAGGGTGCCTCTGGATGGGGGCTGCCTCCCTTTGCGAGAGGCTCCAATTGGCAAAACCATCAGTCATGGAGACGTAGCACTCAAATGGGTTATAAAGTTTGTGGGGCCTCAAAGGCCAGCACTTCTCAAAAAGCCACAGCTCTTTCTGATAGGGAGAATGTTTCATGCAAAGACAGGCATCTAAAACATCACAGCAATTATACATTCAGCACAAGAAGTCATCATAGGAGAATAATGAATTGACCCGAATGGCCTCACTCATATAGTTGCGTTAGCTTCTTCACTCTACCGCAAACTTTGCCCTAACTTAATTAACTAAATTCAGCTGGTGCCTGACCCAACGGACAGTGTAGGGTGGTGACTTTGATACCTGTATTCAAAAGAATCATACAAGTTTGAGCCCCTCCTCTCCCTGAATTACTTCACGAATACATATGGACTTTTGGAGACAGAAGCCTCAGCTTCATACATTCATTTTGCTCCTTAAAAATATGGAATTAGGAGTAGGAAGAAAAGGAAGGATTAGTGGCCATGAAAGGAGAGAGAAGGTTTAAGCAAGTGAGGTAAATTGTGGAAGCTGCTTAAGGCTCACCCAAATGAAATGCCAGTGTTTTTAGTATAACCATAGCCTTCGATTAGATGGCACGATCATCTTTACTGATAGCATCAGTTTTAGTCTCAGGAATCCCTTGACTCTACAGTCAAAGCCATATTGCTTTCTGGTCAAGACTCTAATGTTTATGACCTTTGATGGACTTAGTTGACTCATAGAGTAGGAGAATTATTTTAAGGAGTTATTTAATCTGGGCAATTTGCTGCACTACTGTCATGACAACAACTCTTAAATATTCTCCCTGGCTTAAAGTAAACGGTAGGTAGTTTTTCAAAATCACAGGGTTCACCATTGTAAGAAATAACTTTCCCAGATGACTTCGTGCCACTTTCTCACTCTCTAGTGGTGCGGTAATGTCGGGAACAGATGGATGGACAAACTGGTAAATCCATATACTAAAATATGACTCATCAATTAAAAGGAATAAATATTTGATATATGTTACAAACTGAATGAATTCCATAGTATTTATGCTGAAAAAAAGATGGCAGACCAAAGAGACTATATACTGCGTAATTAGATTTGAATAAAATTCATTATTTACTTGCAATATTTAAATGAAATAAAATGTAAACTAATCTATAGTGACAAACTCTCATCAGTGGTTGCCTGGCAACAGGAATGAGGAGAGGCTGGGGGAGATTCTAAGGAAGCATGAGGAAACTGTTAGGTTGCCAATGTCTTCATTATCTTAATTGTGTTTATTTCAGGTGTAGACATATGTTGCAACTTATCAATTGTGCACTTTATGTAGAACTTACTATATGTCAATTATATTACAATAAAGCTATTTGTTAAAAAAGCTACTGCAAACGTAATGAAAGAAAATAATATGGTGAAGAACAGAGAATTTGGAAATAGAAAAAAAATGATACATCCATACATACAATTTTAACTACAACTGCTCTTAATAAAATAAAAAAAACAAAAATCTAGCTTCTTGCCATAGTAAACCTAGTCAGAGCTCATGAAAATATATCAATTCAGAGAATTATAAAAAGCAATAAAAATTTAGTTAGATTTTTTTTTAGTATAGTTGACAAAGGATGTTACATTAGTTTCAGGCATATAGAGGGTCATTTGACTTCTCTATCCATTAAACTATACTCACCGAAAGTGTAGCTCCCATTTATTACCATAAAATGCTATTACAATATCAAAAAAGTAATAAATCTTATACTGAGTGATCAAAGATACAGACCTTCATTTAGCAGGAATTCAGATCATAAATGTGAGCGTGTGTGAGGATAAAATCAGAACTTCTGGAAGTTCACACTCCATAAGGGAGTCATGATCATCTTCACATTCTGTGTGTGTGTTCATGCATGTGTGGCATATACACACATACATCTATCATATTTCGATCTATATTTATGTCTACAAAGTTAGATTCTGCAGGAAATCCGCTATTAAATGTAGATTTGCACGTCTTTTCTAATGTATATTATTTTATTGGAGTTCGATTTGCCAACATACAGCATAACACCCAGTGCTCATCCCATCAGTTCCCCCTCAGTGCCCTTCACCCATCACCTCCTTCCCCTGCCCACCTCCCCTTCCACTATGCTTTGGTCGTTTCCCAGAGTTAGGAGTCTCTCATGTTTTGCCACCCTCTCTGATATTTCCCACTCATTTTCTCTCCTTTCCCCTATAATCCCTTCACTATTCTTTATATTCCCTGTATGAGTGAAACCATAAAATGTGTGTCCTTCTCTGATTGACTTACTCCACTCAGCATAATACCTTCCAGATTTGCACGTCTCTTGTGGCAAGCACTATTCCTGGTAAAGGACTCAGCTGTGAGCTGCTAGCCATCACTTCTTGAATCCGGAGAATGAGTGCCTGAGCACTAATTGGGAACTTTGGTATCTGAAGCAACTGCTACACCTACCGCTTGTGTCACTGGGATGCGCTGATGCACATAATAAATTCACCCATCTCTAAACAGCTCGAAGATCCTGGATGTGCTCTTTTCCTGAGGAAACTTAAATCACTTATGGCGAGATACGCTACAGAGTCTTCCACTGCATCTAATCTCAGGAGGCAGCTGATATTTATTCTTTGCCCCTTTGAATACCTATCCTAGAGTCCCTTTTCTGCCTGTCCAGGTGGCTGTGGCAGCCAGGAATTACGTCTACCACAGATGCTCTACGCAGACCCCTAAGAGCACTCACTACAAGTAATGTAGTTTCCTGACAATTTTTAGCGGCCACATCTTTGGTTCCATTTCAGGCTTGTCACTGAGGTCATCCTCTCATACTCTGTCCTCAAATGATTGAGCCCAGCCAGAGTACTTGAGCCGAGAGGAGGCTCACTAAAAGGTCCTCATCGGCATATTTGAGACTTTTTGGAGTTCTACTGCTATTCGAAGCCCTTCCTACACAAACTGCCTTTTCCTCTCTTCTTGGCATGTGTCAGATCAGCATCATAGTACTAAGGCTTTCCCTGCTGCCTCTCTACTTAATCCTTTAGAGGCATATCCTCCACCATCACTCTCTAGCCCCGAAGCCTTTGGATATTGCATTCTTTCTTATTGTTTGCTCTTAGAAAATTCAAATTGGTACATAGCTTACCTGGCTGGAGTGATTCATATACTCATCTCTGAGGTATCTGAGCCTTTAGTTCTCAAAAATTCTGGTCTTGCACAAATCTACTGACTATTGGATTGGGACTGGGGAATACAAGAAACCCCCAGTGGATCACCTGGGTGCCAAATTTATTCTTCTTCGCTCCTATTTTATAACAAATGATGATCTCTTAGAGAAGATCAGAGAAAATTACTCCTGCCTAGATACTAAATTTTTTCCATGCCTTCTCATCTTTTGGCATCATGGAGAAGCTCAAAGTTACCAGGCAACACATAACACTTAAAAAAATGTAGTGGAAGTCTTGCTGTATCTGATGGCAGTAGCGTTCTCTCTCTGGAAGTAGGATTTTCAGATATATAAATCCTGATGTTATAGAAATAGAAAACACAAATTACCTAAATGGATCATTGCAAGTGTAGATAAATAAAGTTACTCCTATTTATATGTCTTGGTTCCTGGAACCATGTGTTCTTACCATTTCTTTTATTATTTATTTATTATTATTTATTTATTTATTTATTATTTTTGTTCTTACCATTTAGATCTCTAAACAGTACCATACAAATGTCATTGATTTAGTGATAAACTGCATCCTTGAGGGTCAAATCCAATCTGGAAGATACCATTTCTAGGCTGAACCTTCTGTTTTCCCTCCAAAAGTTTTTTCGTCATTATATTTGGAAGATTATGGGTGGTGTGGTAACAGGACAATTGCGTTCCATGATCCTATGTATATATTAAAATTCATTTGAGGAACGTGTGCTCCTTTATCTTATGTGATATTTTGCAAGGTCATGTGTCAGGGGATCATATGTTCTGTAGACCATTAGATAATAGTGGGCTCTGAGGCGCAGTAGTCAAGGAAGGAAAATCCATACCCATAACATATGCTGTCCAATAAAAATCCCTGCCCCTTTTAGAGAAGAATGACTTCAATGTATTTATGTATTTACCTTGTCAGCAAGGGGCTGCTTGCTCTCTTTGAGTACTGGTGTTGTCTTGAGCCTACCAAGACATATCATATCATATCATCATATCTTGACAGCTCAGTGTTGGGGTCTTCTGCTTTGATATTCAGCAGCAACACTAATTTGGTTTTCATTGATGGGTGGGAGCTCATGCTATTGAGTTTATTTACAGATATCATTCTTGTTAACATGGGTGAAATCTGTAAATAAAATCTGTTCCATTTGTGCACCCGGGCACCCCTGTTGGTTGGCTTAATGCCTTTTCCTTTTATGACATCTCTGATGAGTTTTAGTATGCAATACAAAGACCATGACAATTCATGTTCACTTCCAAACGTCTTTGCACATACTTCTATGGAATTTCTTGCCCTTTACCTTCTCATCTTTATTCCTTCAGAAGTCCAATCATAGGACTCAACAGTTTAACACTGCCCATAATCTATATATATTCTGTGTACCACTTTTCTTTACACACAAAGTGAGTGTGCATGGCCTAAACCTCTAATCATTGGGATGGTTTCCACTCATTTCTGTCTTTCAGGGCCACCTCTGAGTGGGACAATAACATAATAATAAACCAATTTCAACTTGCACCCAAATACCTAGACAACATTCTGAACCAAATCAGACCATTATTTGTTTCCATCAGCTGATATTAACTTTTTCTCCTGCCTACCAGGTAAGCTTAAGGGTGAGCTAGGGAGGAAATTTTTCTATTGTATTATTTCTTTTAGTGATGAGACATATGAGATATATTAATTTGATAATTTATCATTTATTTTGGGAAGAATTATATTACCTAAATATGCCCCAGACAACAAGACCTATTTGAAAATTTATTAATCTACGGGGTCCTGAATTCTTGTAGAATTTATCACTTCTCCTCAGGAGTGCTTATATCTTATCAAGGCCTTTAATGTTCTTCTCACTTTGTACTTATATAGTCCAATTAACACAATTTAATCAATAGAAAGAAATAATGTGATATTATGCAGAGTGTAAGATACTATTGAGCTACATTACTCATTGAGCCACATTATAGCAGTGAGCAAGAGAGTTAATATAATTCTTAGACAAGAATGAAATATATTCTGTTGTTTATTCCACACCAATAAGAAAAGCAAACAAACAAAGCAAAGCAAAATGAAACGAAGTGAAATGAAACAAAACAAAGCAAAACAAAAACATTCTCTAGATTAATGGTCCTATGCCACATGCCTGGGTAGATGTTAATATGCTGTAGCAAAGATCTACTTGATTGGTGGTTAGGCCACTGCCTCTGTCTGGGGCCCATATGGCTATTGTCTAAAGACCAGATTTGTAAATTAAAGGGGAGGTATGATGAAGATCAACATCACTGCACACTTTAAATCTTTAAGAACGGCAGTGATTTCTACCATTTCCCTTGAGTTGCAACGTTGCTTTTGCCTTACTACCTGGGCATGGTTAAGAATCAGTTTCAACAGCTTCTCTTTGTCTTTCACAACTATGCCAGCTCTTACCTCACTGCTCAGTGATGATATTCTGAAAACTACCTGATACCTTTATTGTAATTACCATTTGAGAGATCAGGGAAATCAGTATTGAGTTCTCTATGGACACACTCAAGGCTATGAGCTAAACCTGGATCAAAACTATTCTTACAAGACCTCCACTGACAAGGGGCCTATAAAAATGTTTTGCGTGTCCAGGTACTAATGTTAAGTTGAACCTCTTTAAAGGGTTCTTGAAATGACCACATGCTTTATTGGGAAAAACATTAGTGATAGTTTTTATATAAACTTGCTCTGCTGTTGTAGGTTCTTTTTTCATGGGAAACTGCCCTTTTCTTTAGTAAATAAGTTCTGGATTTCAAAACTGGCACATGTCTGGAAACTGTGTGAGAAGTTATGATGCTTTATATGGTTGGCTGCCCTTCATATCCTGATCATCCATGCTTCATTTCTTTTGATTGCACAAATTGAAAAATACTCTTAAAGGTTGCCTTCTGTCTTGTCCCTAGGGACAGTATTCTATTAACAACCTCCATAGTTCTCTGTTTGGCTCCTAGTTTCCACTCCATTTTTTCTTGCTCATTTCAATAATTGTGTCCATTATTTTTTCTAACAGATAAGCACTGCCACCTGGACTCTATTATTCTGAGATTCTATTATCCCCATTTCTTACAAGCAACCACTATCAGCCATAGACTATGGTGCTGGTGACCCTCTCACAGTGCTTTTCTTGCCATGTTGGCAAATGTGACTTTTGTGGGGAAATAATCAGCTGGTATATTTTCCAATCTTACATAGTATATCCACTTTAGCCTGTTGTCTTTACTGAGGTGTTTATTTCTTTTTCCCCCTCTCCATGTAGAAAGTCTGGCATTTCTACTGAACTTTGCGTGGGCCATCACTTTTCCCAGTCTTCCAAAAGCCATCCAACAGGATATAATCCTATATTTCAGGGTCTTTGTCAGGGTATGAAATCCTTAATCAAAAAGAGTGATCTCAGACTAGAAGACTCTTTTTTTCCAATTTTATGTTTAATCACTTTCATGGACTTTCTTTTGTGACCTGTCCCATGAAATGCTTCTGGTTCTTGAAAGTACGCACAAGGTAGGCCTACATTTTCATTGGAGTATAATCCCATTCATCTCTTAGTATGAGTACTTATTAGTAGCATCTTTCTGAATAATATATATTGTGGCTTATCTTATTGGTTTAGTGGGCATGAGGGAGGTGAGTGTACATCTCGAGGAGGTGCAAGGCATCTTACAAGATAGAAGTCTCTGTATCATCTTCAAACAAGTGTAAGCATTAACCTTTAACAAGAAGGGCCATATTTGTAGGCTTAGAGGGTTAAAAGAATCCGAGGATTTGAGATATCTGACCCAGGTTATCCATACTATGTTTCATCATAACTTTTCTTTTTTAGTCAGCTTCTTACCCTTGGCGTAGCATTCTGGATTGAGAATTTAATATTTTTGCATTTCTGTTATCCTTCTAATTAAGTCCCAGGCCCAAATGTTAATATTTTCTTCCCTCTGGATGTGGAAGATGATTATATTTTATATTTATATTCTATGTTGCCTTAAGTTAGTGATTAATCATTCTGAGCCTTTCATTGTCCTTTTTTTCCAGTGTATTAATGGCCTCAGCAGTAAGTATCCCTTCCTGTAGTCCTCATAATTACTCTTCCTCTTGAATTTCTGTAATAGCATAGATCTCAGATATTTCACCAACTAGTGCTTCCTCCACCACGCCATAGAATTCCATCCTGGTTTATTATCTTGGAAGTTCTAATGACTGCACCATTACTACATGTCAGGGACTCTCAGTACCCCATCTACTACCAGTTATGGGGTTCCTATTGCCAACCAACTAGCAGATGCTTCTGCCCAAAAATTTAATTTTAGCATCTGCTTTTTGTGGACCATTATTTGCACCAACTGACATGAATTAGGTTCCCTGGGAAATAAGCTCTGAGACAGTTATTCAAATAAAAGCAGTTTACTGAGATGAATTCACTGAAATAACACCTGAGATTATAGATAGATGATAGATAGATAGATGAGAGAGAGAGAGAGAGAGAGAGAGAGAGAGAGAAAGTTTGGGTAGAAATCTCTAGCATGGCCTTTCAGATAAGGCAGTCAGATTTAGCAAATATAAATACAAGATACTCAGTTAAATTTGAATTTCTGATAAACAATGAATACATTTCTAATCTAAGTATACACTCATGTACATTAGTGTAAATATGCTACAGATATCGCATGGACACATACAAAAATTTACTTATTGTTTATTTGAAATTAAAATTTAACTAAGTGTCTTGTATTTTTTATGACAACCCTACTTTATAGTTGTCATGAATTGAGATGACAGGCCAGACCTATTTTTCTTCCTGAACTAAAAGGTCTTTAGGTGCAGGTGCACTATTGAAGGGCAAACTAATGTGAGGCAGCCTATTTTGGCCAAAGACAACTGTTGGAGGTGAGGTTAACTATGAGTTGTTAGCATCCATCATTCCTGAAAGAATAAGTCCTTCCATTTTGGACAGAAGGACCAGGCAGTTCTTCACAGTCTTTGTAACAATGTGCAAGGGAAGGGAAAGGGGCGGGAAAGGAGAAAAGGAAAGGGATAAGAAGAGGGAGATGGAGGAGAACGGAGAAAAGAATGGGTAAGTGGCAGGAATATTTTTGCTATCTCATCTGGGCAAGATAAACGTATTAACTCATCATCTTACCGTACACAGTAAGACTATAATAAAAACAAGCTAGCATAAGCTCAAGCTTCATTGAGAACTCTCAGTCACAGGGCACCTGGGTGGCTCAGTGGTTGGGCATCTGCCTTTGGTCAGGTTGTGATCCTGGGGTCCTGGGATCAAGTCCCACATCAGGCTTCCTACAGGGAGCCTGCTTCTCCCTTGGCCTATGTCCCTGCCTCTTTCTCTGCATCTCTCATGAATAAATAAATGAAATCTTTAGAAAAAAGTTACTGTAGTCTGCATTATTTCTATTATGCAAATGTTATAAGTGGAATGGCATAAGTTGCTGCCTAAATGAGGTAGAAATAGCAATATATTTAATAACAAAACATGCCTATGAGTTTACTAATCACAATGACTCCTTGAAATACATGAACAATGGAATTGATGTAGGATATTCTGTGAGACTGCTAAAGCTAAAGTAGATAAAAAAAGTAAAAATTAAATAATATAACCAACATATTTGTACACCTTGTATAGTATGGCAACTATAGTTAATAATATTGTACTATATATTTAAAACTTCTCAGGAGAGAATCAATCTTAAAAATTCTCATTATAAAAAATTTGTAACCATGTGAGGTGATAAATGTTATCTAGATTTATAGTGGTGACCATTTACAATATGTATACATATCAAGTCGTTATGCTGTACACTTGAAACTAATAAAATGTTATATGTCGATTATATCTCAATTTTAAAAAAAGGAAGAGTTTCAAATCAATAATCTTTGCTCCAACCTCAAGAAACTAGAAAAATAAAAGAAAAATAAACCCATAGCAAGCTGAAGGGATGAGGTTTTAACATGCCAAACAAAGAATAATTATGGAATATTAACTTCCTTTTGCATAGACAAAGGTTTATTAAATAATTATCATTTAATTATTAAATAATTATGAATAAGCTGATCATAATCATCTCATTTGAATCATTTATTTACAGATCAAAGTATTAGAAGAAAAGAAACATAAATATCTAATTGATTTCTAATCATAAGCAAATCTAATAATAGTTTATGATTAGAAATCAGTTCTATTAGAATTTGAAAATAAACAAAAGGAATTGAAGGTTGTTCCTCCTTAGTTCCATACTGTTTAGCTGTTATGAGAATTAATGAGAAATCATCCCAGATCCGTAGTTCTCAATTGGATTTGATTTTGTCCCCTGGAAGATATTTGGCATTGGCTGGAGCCTTTTTTGATTGCTACAACTGGAAAGAGAAGGGGTTGCAATTGATATCCAGGGGCCAGACATACTGATAACCATCCTACAAACCACAAGATAACTCCTCACAATAAGAATTATATTCCTCTAAATATCAATAGTGGTGGGACTGGAAAACCTTATTCTTTTTTTTTTTTTAATTCAATTAGCCAACATATAGTACATCATTAGTTTCAGAGGTAGAGTTCAATAATTTATCAGTTGCATATAACACACAGCATATCAAAAGCCCTCCTTAACGCCAATCACCCAATTACCCTATGGCCCCAAACTCTTCCTCTCCAGCAGCCCTCAGTTTGTTTCCTATAGTTAAGAGTCTCTCATGGTATTTCTCTCTCTCTGATGACTTCCATTCAGTGGAAAAATCTTATTCAATTTATTCAAAAAGATAAACAAAAATTCGTCATTTGAGAATAACTACTCACTTAAAAATATTTATTGATGCTATATTACATATGTACAATGCTGCATTTGAGGATGCAGTAGGATGAAGAAAATGGTGTATATACTATCAACGTTATGTTCTTTAAGCCTTATAGTGCTTCTCTGATTAATTATCAGGGATTGGTAGACCAACTAATATATACAAAAATGCTATTCTGGACTAATAATGTTGTTAGACAATTTGGAAAGGAAATTACAATGAGAAACGTATTTTAAACACCATTCTGACTAGAGATCTATATTTCATCTCTAAGTCATCAAATTTTAGGAAAAAAAGAGCAAAATTTAAAATACGTTTTCAGTTAAGGAAGAAGAGTGTCATTCTGATTTGAGCATTTGTAATTATTACCAAAATATATCAGAAGTAATGAGTTTTAAAATGTATAAGACATTAATTCTGTTAGGCCTCAGACATAGTAAGTGTACAGTAAATATTGGTAAGTAAATAAAAGAATATGTAAGATAATATTTCCAAATATATATATATATATAATACATGGTTTTGTGTTTTATATATATAAACATAACCAAAGTTCTATAAGATATTTGTGTATTTTCTTATTTAAATTATAATTGGAAGAATTAATCCCTGATTTCCCTTCTCGTGTCATAATTGGAAAATGTATTTTAGAATTAAGTTTGTAAAATTAATACGATTCATAGGAGACGGAGAATCATTTTTCTAATCTATCTACTGCTTGTGAATGAAAAAGAAAGTCGATAGACTATTCAGTGCTTACCACCTTTGCCTTCGAGGAAAGAGGTGCTATGAAATGAAGAGTATATAGTTTCAACAGAGGTCGGCCTATCACTGTTTAAGATTTGATAAGGACTATAAAGATTGTGGGTACTGCTGTATTTTGTGATGTCTTTTCCAAAACCAATTTCTTAATGATAGTGTTGAAATATAATGAAAGAAATCAAAGCCCTTTTGATCCCCTCACTCAGACTATTACTGTGCTAGTGTAAATAGTCATATTCTGTCAATGTAAGTAATACTTGGAGAGTTCTAATATACTACGGCCTATATGTCAACTCCAGCATCCCCTACTGCTCACATCTATTGATAAAGTCTGGACAGTTCACAAATGGTAACTCTTGTCAAAGCACTCATATCAGTAAACTTCCTTATTACTATTTTGATATTTGTACTATTAGTTCCACCAATTATCAGTGACATCTAAGAGGGGAAATGAGGAGTATAATCTAACTCTGGGTAGTCCCTCAGTTTAGTTATTCCACTTATAACTAGTTTTGGATTTTTTTCTCTGATTTAAGAAGTAAAATTTAGTGAAACAGCAAAGGTTGATATGATTTTATCTAATCATATTAGGTGTTTCAATTGTATCAGGAGTGTTATGGAAGTTTTATTTTGTTTTCTTTTCCAAAAGGAAGACACTTTATAATATCACTAGAAAAATGTTCTAATGTGATATATTTTACCAGTTAGTAAAGAAAATCTATGACCATGTTTTGGATATTTGATGTATTACACTTGATGACAAAAAAAAAAAAAAAAGGAATCTTTTGGGAGAGTTACTAATTAAATAAATCTATGATGTGCCATTCAGATCTCCTTTGGGGATCTAAAAATTATTTATTCAGTCTGTACTTTAGAATGTATTTTACAAGGTTTTCAAGTAGCAAAAGGAAGATAGTGAAATTTACATGAAAAGAGGTCTTAGAGAGGACCCCATGGATATTGACAAAAAGAATAAAAAATTGTAACTGCTCTGCTAAAAGCAAATAGAAACAGACCTAGTTCTGACTAGAATAGATCTAGTTAGATCTGACAAAAGATAAAATATCAATTCAAAGGACTATAAAAAACAGTAAAACCTAGAAACGGCAATCAGAGACACAGATCTTCATTCAGAATGAATTCAGATTTGGCCAGGGAAGGTGAATCAATACCAGCATGCTCACTCTTGCAGCATTTTTCACATGTCAGTCACTATATCTAAGTGAGTCAAGAAAAAAACAGGTTAAATGATTCATCTATATAGAAAAATAGTTTATCTACTTTCTACCTAAATAAATGTCTGACTAAATCAGAAGAATGGATCCATTCAAAATGTAAATTATTTCAAATTATTTCTTTATAAAGTTATATCTCCATGTGGTCTCTGTGAAAAGGATTGTGACCATTATAAATTGTTACATAACTGTTGCAATATATTTGGATGGTGAAACTATTAGATATCCTTAATACATGTCAAGACTTGGAGACATTTTTAAAATGTCTTAAAAAAAGGTGGAGGATGGAGGGTAGAAAGCAATATCATAGAAAACAAAAACATAAATTGCACTTTGTGGTATATTTCAAATAGCTAAAAATGAAACACTGAAAAGATCAATGAACCACACTGCACAAGAGTGTACAGACAGCCATAGCATAGCAGGAAAAATTCCTTTAAGGAAGTAAAATTTATGTAATACATCCGTGATGCCATTGCCAAGATGTTATAAAAATTCAAATAATAAATACAATTACTCTAAGGACTTGAAACATTGGCTCCTGCCTATAAAAGTGATATTACCAAAGAGGTATTATGTATCCAAATTGGCACATCAGAAAAAAAGTTTTAGCATGGGTTTGTTAAAAAAAAAAAAAAAAAAGACATTGTATTCCAATTTAGCGTGGTTTTGATAAAAAAAAAAAAAAAGACATTGTATTCCAATCAATCTGATCCTTTTCCCAATAGGCTGATTAAGACCAATTTTAAATGAGTGTTTTCTCTTTACCTTTCTCTTTACCTGTGTCAAACAACCACAAGTTTGGACAGCATGTAACAGGGTTTCTCAACCTCAGCACTGCAGATAATTTGAGCTGTATAATTTTCTCTTAGGGGGTGAAGAAGGGCTGTTCTGTGCATTGCAAAATTTGTAGGAGCATCACTGGCTTCTATCTGCTAGATGCTGGTGTGCTTCCCTACCATTAATGATCCCTAAAGAAGTTCTGTGCTTTGTCAAATGTCACAAGTTAGGAATGTTGATATAAACACATTAACGTATTGAACAAGTGTATTCTCTGTTAAGTGTTAAGAATGTTGGAATAAACATGTCTAACCAAATCTTGATAAATGTATTTATAGGTAGATTGGAAAACACTGGACAAAAATATCAAGATTGGCTTACTAAATTGATCATTTATTTGCTTTGACGTGTTTATATAGAAATAAGCAGAATACTGAGGTAAAGTGAAATATGTAAATTAGTGAAAGTATAAAATCAAAATTATATTTAACTTTGTAGCATTATTGCATTTGTTAGTATTCAAATGATTGCAAATGAGTGAAAATACCTAAATATGAAATAATGTTTAATTTTGGAACTATCTAGCAGTCATCATTTTGTGTCATAAAAACATTCATTTCTTCCAAAGGAAAATGTGAGGAGGAGCATTTCCCTAAGAAAAACATAGTCTGGGATCCCTGGGTGGCGCAGCGGGTTAGCGCCTGCCTTTGGCCCAGGGCGCGATCCTGGAGACCTGGGATTGAATCCCACATCGGGCTCCCGGTGCATGGAGCCTGCTTCTCCCTCTGCCTGTGTCTCTGCCTCTCTCTCTCTCTCTGATGACTATCATAAATAAATTTTAAAAAATTAAAAAAAAAAAAGAAAAGAAAAACATAGTCAAACTGTAGGATTCCAACTGTAGACATTCTGGAAAAGACAAAACTATGCAAAACAACCAAAAGATTACTAGTTGCCAGTGCTAAGCAAGGGGGAAAGATAGAGGGGGGAAAAATCACTGAAGGATTTCAAATTTCAACTCTGATGTGTAAAGAGCTTGAAAGTCACCACTTCCCTCTTTACAAGAAGGGAAATTAAACCAACTGAAAATAAACACCTTTTGTGAATGTAGTCACAGCCAAAATCTGCCTATCAGAAGCAGAGGCTGATGGAGCCATATCTAGTAGAGGCACATTAGTGGTATTTTTGACAAATTATGGGAAGTTGAGTATAGAATAGCATAAAAATGAGACAATTCTGTGGGCAAGTCCTGTGGGAAAGGTGTCCACATGGCCATGAGTTTTGCCTCCAGGAACCTCACGTGGCTCTCATTGTGGTGAAGATTTGGGAAAGATACCTTCATGGCCCTGGCAGATGGGGAAGAAACATATTTCTTTGTGAGGTGTACTACAGCCTTCCCCATAACAAAGACTTACCAGAATAAAAAGACTGTTCATCCTCATCCAGGCTGGAAGAAGGGATTTCCTTCTACTCCAATACCTTCTACTGTTCCAGTTAATTCTAAGGAAAAGAAAGAAACATGGTCAGAGATTTAAGGAAATTGATGGGGAACACTAAAGGCTGGAGAGAGAGTAAGGAGCTGGGAGGGAAAAGCTGTATCACTGGAGAGAAACTTGTCCATCTAGCACAGGCCCACTGGAAGACATATGCAGTTGGGGGATTATTGAATGCCCCCTTTCCATACCTTAGCACAAACAGGGCTTAGCAGTGGATTGGTAAACACAGCCAGACATTAAAATGGTGAAAATGGACTTTATTTAGCAACTACTGAGAGTAGGGAAAAAACTTGAGCACCATTCCAATCTGTGCAGAGGTGGTTTGGTGTTTTTAGGGTAGAATGTGGGAAGGGAAAAAGCAGAGACTCAGAAGAGTCAGAAAAGTGAAATTTATTATGGTTTGGCAATTGTAACTCTGATTAGACCAGCTGTGTTTGCTAGCTGGCACTTACCTAAGTTAGCACCCTATCCTCCGACAGTAGGAAGAGGCCGGTCCTTTTTGGTGACACATTTCAAAAGAATGGTTCTCAGTTCTTTAAGAAAGATACTTCTGAATTGTAAAAGATACATATTCACAACACTAAGCCATTTTTAGTAAATGCAATAAAAAAAAAAAAACAAAAACAAAAACACGAGGCCAGAGACCTAAAGATGTTGGCTAGAACAGACAGTAAATTTTTGTGTCAGCTTTGACCTTTTTTCAGGCAGCATTTTAGATGGGAGAGCTGAAGCCATCTTAGGGACACAGCGTTATGCTGCTGAGAAGCCAGGTTAGACTTTGGTCATCTGTTAGTTCAGAGGTTTGGATAAAATTCTTATGTGCCAAGAGTTTTCAAGATTACAGCTTTTCAAGATTACAGCTGAAAGGGCTACATTATGCTCTTCAAGGAGTAAAGTAGTACAAAGTCAAGAGGGGAGACGAAAACAAAGGCAATGAAAGACTTTGAAGCTGATGGCTATAGAAAACTTTAAAACAGTTCAACCTCTAGCCAGGTTAACATAAAACCTCACACTAATGGCCTCTATACCTCATTTCCTATTACCCAATAAAACATGCCTGGCTTTTTACCCAAAATTCAATGCATGTTAAATGACCGGAAAAAAAAAAAAAAAAACAAAAAAAAACAAAAAAAAAAACATGCTGTTGAGAAACAGTGAGCTTCACAATCAGACTTAGATGGTGCAAAGACGAGTTGTCAGTCTGAGAATTTAAAATAACTATGATTAATATATTAAATACTCCAAAGGAAAAAGTGGGGAACATGCAAGAACAGATTAGTGATATTAGCAGAGAGATAGCAACTTCAGGGAAGAATCAAGAGAGGATGCTAGAATTCATAATTTTAAAAACTCACCTCAATAGGAATTAAGAATGG
Source organism: Canis lupus dingo (assembly GCF_003254725.2). Taxonomy (NCBI): domain Eukaryota; kingdom Metazoa; phylum Chordata; class Mammalia; order Carnivora; family Canidae; genus Canis; species Canis lupus. The sequence continues at coordinate 57,561,794 of NC_064257.1, read as the reverse complement.
CTTGATGGGCTTATTATTAGATGTGACACAGCTGAGGATAGAATCGAGGAGGTTGAAGATATGTCAATAGAAACTACCCAGTCTGAAATTTAAAGAGGAAAAAAAAGCATGGAAAGCAGAAAAAAAGAATAAAACATCCATGAAGAGTCAGACAAGTGCATAGAAGTTAAACACATGTGCAATAGGAATAAAAGAAGGAGAAAAGGGAGATAAGGTGCAACATAAATACTTTTAGTAGTAATGGTCAGAAACATTGAAAACATTATGGAAAAAAAAAAGAAAACATTATGGTAAATGAAAGAAGCCCATCACAAAAGAACACATACTAGATAACTCCAATCATATTAATGTCAGAATAGTGAAATCCAAAACAGGGACAGAAAGAAAATTAGTGGTTGCATGGGGAAGGTGGAGAGGCTAGAGGCTAGCCTGCAATGTCTAAAGAGCACAGGGTCTCTATGAAATTATAGAAATGCTCTAAAATTAACTTTGTGATGGCATAGAACATAACTGTAAATAGACTAAAAACCATTGAATTGCACACTTTAAATGCAAGAATTTTATACTCTATAAATTTGTATGTCTATAAAGATATTTAAAAGTAAAATTTTAAAATTAATGATCCCAAATCTTCCAAATTAGTGACAAAACACCAAACCAAAGATTTAGAAAATTCAGGAAGGCTAGACAAAATAAACACACCACATTAAAATAAAACAGAGGAAAAGAACTCCCAGATAAATCGTAATCACGCTGCAGAAAATCAAAGGCAATGAGGAAATTTTGAAATAAAAATCTAATATTACCAAAAGTAGTTTTTCCTTATTCAATAATTATGTATACCTTTGTCTTTGTTTCATTTTATTTAAAAAAAAATCTTTATGGCCTATTGTGTCAATTATCTGCAGATTTAGGAAAGCCACTGCTAATACTGCAGGGTATTATTTTAATAAATGTCATGATCTGGAAAAACAAAGACTAAATGAAAAAAAAATATGAAAAGCACAGTGTCAAAAAAAATCATTTGGAGAGTAAGAAAACATTTGTCTTTGATCTCTAACATGACACAGAGGGGCCAAATGATTTGGATTTGTTTAAATTATTTTTGTGTGATCTAATTTTTAAAAGAATTATGAGACCCTCATATTTTCATGAAGTGAAATTTGATGTGGATCATAGATACTTGTATGTAAATAAGAGCCTACAGAAAAGCATACAACAGATGTGTTTGCATTTGGACATTTAATAAAGTGAGTCCTCATCTACTTATATAGAGAGAAAGATGGGACATTTAAATTTATGAAAGTTATTTATGTGTCTACATGAAAGATAAATCAGAGATAAAGGGTTCACATCCGTTTTGCAAGAACGAACATATAGTTAATGAGCAATCGGATATGAAGAGGTTGTGAAGACCAGGACCAGAGCTATGAACCCGTAAGTGTTGAATCTCTTATATATCTTATTTTTATTGAAAAAGAGAAATCTGGAGAGCTGTGACTTGCGCTAGGGATCTAATTCATAGAAGTATCTTTCCTTTTCCTCTTTTTATTGTTGTTGTTCTATGTATGGTTGCCTTTAACATGCTAGTCCTAGTTTCATCAGTAAAATGCTAGTTTAATTATGCTTGTAATTTTGCCCACACCCTAAATAGTACTTTAATAGGACAAGACCATGGTCCCCAATTCAGTCTTAACATTTTATTAACTCTTCAATTTGCAGATTATCTTATTTTATTAAATTCAAATATAAAATGCACTAAATGCACCACCATATGAATCTGTGAAACAGAATATTCAGCAAAAATGTAAAACCAGTTTAAAACTTTCTAAAGTGAACTTTGCTTGAGGTTAAGGAAGGATACACAAAACCTCCTATGTTTTTGATATGAGTGAAAATAAAATACTTCAAGAAATGATCAGTAGAAATAGTAGATATAAATCTTAAATATTATGAGATAAATAATTCACTTTAAAATTCTCAAGTGACTCTCATATAATTTTGGAAACAGAAAACTAAGAAGTTCTCTCTATGTTGTCTTTTTTTTTTTTTAGAAGAGAAGCTCAAGTCTTTGTCCTTACCACACTAAAACACAATCATAAGTAAGTAAATAAATACTTTCAAAATTGAAGAAAGCTGTAACTATTATATTTTCTTCAGACCTTACTCAACAAACATTCATATGATTAATTAACATTTAGTTTTCATTAATAAGAATGATCCTAAATTACACTTAATAGGGAAGACACATAATTTAACATTAGTAATTTAAAGTGTTCATTTTCCAGATTGAACTGATTATACACATAATAACTCATTCTTCACAGAGTTTTGGTCTTAGTGCTCCATGCCTTTTATATTATAGTCTTTTGATTATGAAAGCACACATTTGACTTAAAATTCTGGCATACAAAGGAATTTTTATGCATATCATAAAGATAAATACCACAGGTAGGTTATGATGCTGGTAAAGATATTAAATAAGGTTATAAAAGTAACTGTTGCATTGTGTATGAGAGATAAAAATACTCTTTAGGAAGGAAGGATAAAGTCTGTGCTGTTTAAAGGAAAACATATGCACAAAGTGGGATTAATGGGGTTAGCAAGAAAATTGTTAGAGAAAATTGCTGAAAAAGCAGAAAGCTGTAACTAGATTTTTTTTTAACTTCAGAGAAATAAGTATTTCTTTAAATATCATTCTTTTGGGGCAGCCCAAGTGGCTCAGTGGTTTAGTGTCGTCTTCAGCCCGGGGTGTGATCCTGGAGACCTGGAATCGAATCCCATTTCGGGCTCCCTGCGTGGAGCCTGCTTGTGTCTCTGCCTCTCTCTCTCCCTGTGTCTCTCATGAATAAATAAAATATTTTTTTTAAAAAAAAAAAGCTCATTTAAGTCTCACAAAAATGCTCTAAGTTTGGGCCCATAGATATCTCAAGGTTGCGGAACAGCTAAGCATCTTATCCAAGATTGCCCAGCTAGTAGTAGTGGATTTTGGGTTTCAATCCAGGCAATGGATCAAGAGTTTGCTTCTTCCTTAATAAGCAACATTGCCTCTCAAAACAAATTATGCTGTCCTGCACGTTAAAAGAAATTAAAGTCCAAACTTAAATTATCTGTCCCTTTTGAGATAAGGCTCAAATTCTAAAATTCTTAAGTTACATCAAAATCTAAGAAATTATCTCCTCAGTCTCATTTTCTGGTCAACATGGAGGTGACAGATGAGGACATTGTGAATTCTTAATCAGAGAGCAGATGAATTGATCAAGCGTCAAGTGTCTCATTTTATAGAGATTGGAAATAAAAGGAAAGATAACATTCTCCTCTCCTAATATCCTTAATATTTAGAAAAGAGGCCTACCACTCAATCATCAGGCCCCATCATAGTTATCCCAGGTAAAATAATGTTCCCAAAACTGCTAAAATATTGCTACAAAAAAAAATAAAAATAAAAATAAAATAAAATAAAATAAATAAATAAAATATTGCTACAGACCACAGCACAAATTTAGCAGTAAAGAGAGGATAAATTTTGTCAGGACCATGAGCATAATAATCAGTGGATAGAAGTATCAGGAATATGAAACTTCTGAATTTCAACTTAATTCTGATAAATCTCTCGACATCATGCTAACTTTGTGCTAGGCATGTGCAATATCTGTGGGGTGATTCCACTCATGCAGATGAATCATAGCTGCCCCTTTTTTTTTTTTGGCAAAGTTTAGAAATTTATGATGTTGACAAAGTCTCAGTTAACAAAAATAATTCAAGATGCTTTTATTTTATATTCAGTACATTCAGAACATCTTTATCTCCATTTTTCTCATGTCCCATGTTTCTGGAACATAATATGTATTACACTGAGAATGATGCCAATCTAGCATCTTAGCCTCCACACTCTTGAGAGTAAGCTTTTATTTATTTATTTTTCTTACTCCTGAGACACAGTGGATCTTTCCTCTGCCCCTTGCTATGCAGTTATTAGACCTATAAAACCCTTCTCCAAGAGAGATCTTCACCCTACTCCTCAGTGTTGATCAACTGGAGGATTTCTCCCAAAATACTTCCTATTAAGTTTACTTTCATAGTTTCTATAAAATACAAACCACCACCCATTTCACTGCCATTTACAGGTCAAAACTTTTGTGATTCCTCCAGTTTTTAATGTTTTAGCGTTGCTTTCACGTGTCATTTTCTAAACTAATGGGCAAGCCTTGTGGTATAGACATTATTTCTATCACTACCCTCAGTATCTTTTTGAAAAACTCAGCTAAATTAAACTTAGGCTGTTGTGTAATCCATTTATTTCCTTCTGTCAATTATAGGACTAATATAGTTTGCTGTAATTGAATACAACCTTCATTTTGCTTTTCATTGTTTCTGGGAGGGAGGTAATAGATTTGCATGTCTAAAATACTCTGGATGAATTTTAGCTTGTTGGATCTCTCTAACAAAATATTCACTTTAACCATCCTGAGTTGAATAACACTACAGAGGAGATATGCTCCTAATATACACCCCATTGAACCCAAGAGAGGACACCACCTGCGTATTTTGCTGATTTCATTTCATCGTGTCTCACCTACCTTAACATGGCTTCCTAATTCCACAGAACTCTGTGTGCATTTCTTTCTAGTCAAAAGCAATAATTCATTTCCACATATAATAGCTGTGTAGTCTTGAAAAGCATAGAGAAATGCAATATCTTTCCAATGTATCCACATATTATGTATTTATTTAATAAGAGCATCAAAAATTTAAAGGGCGATTCCCCAATTACCGTTACCCTACTTTTAGTTACAAGATACTGTTTCTCAATATTTTTCTGGTTCCTTAATATCAACTGTTACCTCTTAGCTCTTGATTTTGGCTTTAGGCAACACAGTATTTCATGCTGCACTTTGAAATAAGTACCTTAGCCTTAAAATACTGTTTAGCCTATCAAAGTCTAAAAAGTGACCAAGACTTTATATTCTACACAGTTAAAATTTTATATCTGCAATGTGATAGACAAAACATTTACATTTATTCATTCATTTTTTTCAGCTTTCATTTTTCTTACCATTTTGATCGAGCATCCTACTACGTGCCAAGTTGTGTTGTACTTGCTAGAGAATAATACTCTACCTGCCAAATAATGACTTCACACTCATGCATCTTTGTAGTGCACAAGGTTATGAAAAATTAATCAGTACAATGTCTGAACTAAGTAGAAATAATCAGGATAATGGTGATGATAGCAGTGATTGGGAAGCTCTTTTGCTGACATGGACAGGAAAAGGTTTCAATAAACAAGTGGAAAGCAGAGTGACAAGAAAGAGCTACCCATGCAAAGATGGACACAAAGGGCAGAAAAGAACAGTGAAGGCAATTAACACCAAGAAAATAGGCAATTTTTGTATGTTTCAGAAACTTAAATAGCAAGTCATATAACTGTTGGAAGAGGGTGAATTTAAAGAGGGAGAAAAATATGAGGTCTGAAATTCACATGATTGTTGGAGAATAGGGGATGATTCTGCAAGAGAGAAGGGAAGAAACAGATAATGTTTTAAGAAGGTTTCTCATTTGTTAAATAGCTAAGGATGGCTAATCTAAGTATTCAAGTACATTTAAGTATTTTGAATGATTTATCCAGAGCTAAATTCAGCAAATAAATTGTGCAATGCCAATTTCAGAACTAGTTCTATTACTTTAGTCAAGGTTTGAATGATCAAAGCTTTCAAATCCAGTATCAGTGGACTTTAATGTCTCATTTCACTTGTTGTATTTATTGCAAGTTAGAGATAGCAACACATTACAGTAAAATAGGCTTCTTCTTAATTATACTGACTATTCCCCCAGCTTTGAATAATCTCAAATGACAAACCTTTAGATAGCATTTACAAGGAAACAGACATAGCACTTCAATGTTTACTGTAACCTGCAAAATTTAACATGCTTCTGTAGGTAAAAATCCTTTAAAACACCTATTTATGTATACTTTTTAGTATAAAAACAATGATTCTTTTTTTCCTTAGGAAAGCATGGCTCTAGTAAAAGTGCCATATAGGTAAAAAGTATATGTATCCCTTTCACTTGTTTGGAACAAAGTTCAGATTTGTACCACCAAGGAAGGAATAAGAGTGAACTAAAGCAGGAAATATTGATGTGTTAAGTAATTACTTAAAATTTCCTTTCAGATTTTTTTGTTTTGCATAAATTGAAATATTTTGTTCTCAACTGAAATGTAGCAGAGAGAATTTGTAGTGGACAAAATCTCAAAAATCAATTGAGAGATAATACTTCTCTCTTACAGTCAGAGAAGTTTAGAAAAATAACAGGGAATAGACGCGTATATCTGCTAAATGCTGGTATATTAAAAATCTCAATATGTTTAAGACACTCATGACAAAAAATTATCAATGTCAGTGTGTGTATGTGCATGTTTACAAGAAAATATTTCAAGAAAACTATTAGAAGACCTTGTTTTAGAGGGAAATATCTAGTTATGACATGGATTCAAAACTTGTATATTAGAAGGATGAGAAATATAAAGATAAAACGTGCCATGAGAGATGAGAGAAAACAGGAATCTTAACGATAATTACATCACAATATGGCAATCATTAGTGAAAGATGCTTTTATTAAGATATTAATGACATTTCCCTTTGTCCTGAAAGATGGTGGTGTTGTCTTTGTTGCTTAAAAGATTTGCAATGGTTTATAGAATATGTTGCTCCATAGCATTAGTCAGTTGACAACACTTATGTAAAAGTTTATGTAAATTGTATGTAAAAATAAGTTCTATATGACGTTTTAGCTAAAAATGAATATATCTAGTCAAAAAATGTTCTGGTTCTATAGTTTTTATATACCAGTATAAACTCAGTTATAATTTTGCATCACTATTTTTCCTCCGTATTTGACATTCTAGAGTCTTTTTACTACTAATTTACTCACTGTGGATTTTTAAACACCTCATAGTCTTTTTACACTCTCTCCCTGAATGTCAATTTGTTTTAAATAATATAAAGATTTTTAAATGTGATGATCAGTTTAAGAAGAAAGGGGCTTATAATCAAGAAACTGAATGACAGTGATTATTGCTATTATTGCTGATTTTATATTGCTATGCTCTCATTGCTTAAAGGATAACGTTTTGGCTCACATGAGATCATGCTCAAAGTTCTCACCAGTATTTTATAGATCTCTCTACCCTTTATAACATATGTCAAAAGTAAGGCCAATATGTCCAGACTTACTCCATTTCACATACTTTTTACTTCTATCAGCTTGACCCAAAACTGAGCCACAGCCATACTACATTTTTACCAATCTGCAGTGGATTTGGGTAATTTAAACCAGGGTTTGTTTTTGTTGTTGTTGTTGTTGTTGTTGTTGTTTTAACCAGTGTTTTTTAAGTAGGAGTTGACAAAACTGAGATTGGAATGTGAGGATCTTATTCCAAGGAATGAAAATTACAGAATATCTCCAAAATTCTCTTAGGACTAGGATAATATCATGGTTTCAGACAGTATAATATTTTAATTACTTATGTTTAAAAAAGCTGTTCAACTAAATTTATAACTGAAAAATATGAATAGTATATGGTTTTCTGTTTCAGACATTCTTTTCTTTCACTATGACATTATAAACTACGATAATGGTCTTTATGTTTTTAATAATATTTATTTTCTTTATTTGAAAATTATTCTGTATAAATTACATTATGAAATCCTTTTATAATAATTACATTTAGGTGAATGTAATAGTAAATTTAAAAATTTACAGTGGCATTATAATATACTAAATTTAAAATTATTTTGCTTTTCTTAAAATTTCACATTTCGTATAATACCTATTAAAATTCTTCAAAATACAATTACTTTATGACTTTTTGGATAATATTCCAACACTGATATCCTAATGCAGATAATACAGCAATTGACTATATGCAATAAAATTAGTGGTGTGGATTAAATAGTTTCACAACTGATCTCAAAATCCAGGCTTATATGATTTGACTTACATGTCTGTTCAGAAAAATAATCTATATATTTTATTTTACAATGTATGTTACAAGAAAGAAGAATTCATAATTTATATCAGAGGCAAGTAAATGCCTTTAAACTCATAAAACAGCACTTTTAGGTATATGGTTTATTGTGTGTTGACTCTAAGACCACTTGGAACTTCAAAGCTGAAATGTCTTATGCCCAAGTTCTAACTTTATGAAGACTAAAATGTAAGAAATGGTCCTTCACTTCAGGTTTTAAAAATGACAGTCCAAAGATAAAAGCGAGTGATCGCAGTGTGTGCTTATAGAGAATTTATGGTGTGCACTACAAATGGCCAGGATAGAAACTTCTCAATTTAGACCACTGTGTAGCTCCAGCTCAGATGATTTGGTTTTAGGACTTCTGTCTTTTATGAAATACGGAAAGAAAAATGTAAAAACACCTTTCTTTTCCTTCATACACCTTTTTTATTTGTTAAAAATTATTAAAAATAATAGGACCTTTATTAAATTGATTTAATTCTACTTTAGTTCATACTATCTCTTTCATTCCTTGTTAATGGAAAATATAAGCATTTCCATGTAAATCATTTTACTGGAAAACATATTCAACATAAGCTATTATCTGCATTTCACTACACACTAAAACAAACACAAAGACTTTAAACCTAATTCTATAGCATTATAACGTTAGCTTATTGAGCATCACAGCTTCTCAGAATTCTCTAATTTTAAAGTTCAAGTGCAAACACAAACGCCCAAGGAGTAAATCAGAACAAGAAAGTTTTGGAAAGCTAAAGATGAAAATAATAGCTAACATTTAGTAAGTGCCCTTATATGTCAGCTACTCATCTAGATGAACATTTACTTACATGTATACCTACTTAATAGTCAATTAAACTCTCAGAAGTAGCATTCTCTTTCGAACTCACTTCTTCCACAATTGCCTTTTCTTTATGGGTGAAATAATGCAAATATTGGTAATCTATCAGGTTACTAAGGCTGCTGATTCTAGCTATATATAACCGGGAACTTGGCATAAACATTAGACGGATTTGGAGTCCTACTAGAACAAACATGAAATTTCCCATTGTAGCATCTCAAACACCTGAAGAAATGTTTTGATCAAGTAGCAGAGCTAGCCAACTTTTTAATAAAGAGCCAGAGAATAAATTTTTTAAACTTTGCAGCCCATAAATGATCCATGTAACATATCTGGAAGTCAGGTAGAAGTGTCTCCCACTGGTCAGTTGAGCATAACAGATTTATTTTGTTCAATACAAATTGATTCAGTCAAGAGAAATAATAAACGCTAAAATGAGTGAGTCACAGTTTAATGAGAAATGGGCCATTTACATAATCCCAACATATCTCCTATAAAATAATTATTATTACAGAGGGAAAATGGTAATTTTATTGTAGAAAAAATTGGCAGCCACTACCTTAGTCTGGCTAACAAAGATTACATAATCAGTACTTGGACACATAGAACTTGCAAACACCTGATAAAATGCAATTGGAAAATAATAAATAAACTAGGGTCATTCCTGTGATATTTCTGCCAAAAAAATTAATAATCTGGGCTTATTCATGAGGAAACATTAGACAAATCCAAACTGATAAACATTCTACAATTGGCTTTGCAATGTTTCTGTGAGGTTGAAATCATACTGAAATAAACAAATAAATAGTAAATTCCTGGAACTCATGCTAGAACAAATAAATCAGCATCTCCTGACATGAAACCCAGAAATGATATATTTAAAAATCTCTTCTAGATGGGGTGCCTGGTTAGCTCAGTGAGAAGAGCATGAGACTTGTTCTTGGGGTGGTGAGTGTAGAGATTACTATAAAAATAAAATACACTTAAAAATAATCTCCTCTAGGTGATGTTAATTTTTAGCCACCTTTGATAACTACAGGTCTACATGAGGTAGAGAATAGTAATTAGCAGAATCAAGTGTCACGTTCTGGGTGGTATCACCAATAAGAAAAAAATCCAAAAGTGAATCATATGGAGCCTAAGACCTGTTATGTTAAATGCAGAGTCTCATGAAGTATATCTATCTCAGATACCGTATAAAACTATGACCATGCTTCTTTTCTCAGTCAAGTGCCCTGAGACTTCATTAGCAGAACTATTTCCCATAAAAATGCTGATAGATAATTAAGAGTTTTATTTTGTACTTGCTCCCTTGGCACATGCTATGGTCCAAGTTTAGTTATGTCTCATAATAAATGTGATGAAAGTTAATTATTATTATTATTAGATTTTCGTGGGAAGGAGGGCCGAAGACTTGCAATTCATGTAGAAACAGCTTCTAAAGACAGGTCGCTGAAAGCCAATCTTTGGGCATTAAGGTTTGAGAAGCTATCAGATTCCTACAGATAATACTGTCTCAATGACTTAATCTTCCTCCAATATTCACATAAGTGAATATTCACTTATTCGCCCTAATATTCACATAAGTGAGCAAAAGAGATTATGAATTCTACTGACATTCACAATCTGTAGAATCAAATTTGCCATTTTGTTTTCAGTACTCGAACATGAATCTGCATGAATAAGATGTAATCAGGGCCATTGTAGAATATTTGAGAGTTTCACATTGCGCACCCAAAAATGAACATATACATTTAATATTCAGTAAAAGATTTTGTTCTAAAGATACCATTGGCCTATGATAGACATAGACTACAGAGTTAGATTTCATGGACACTGGCCTTGAACCCTTTATTGTCCAGGGGCTTAGAGTTATTTTCCCTTTTATTTTCTTACCTTCCCTCAGCACCACTACAGCTGAACATGGTCAACAGGGCACCGTCTACATGAATTTTTAGCTCCAGTAGAACACAATTTGACAGTATTTCTTGTCATTTATTCCATACTCAAGGGAATCTGCCACATGATCAGTTATCTAATGTTTAGTCAAGTGGGCCAACTAATTTGATTCAATTATTTATAGCCCATGTTCGAGAGTATAAGACCAAATTTGAGAGGACAAATTAAGTATTTGAGTTTGTCGCTCTTTTGTGTTAAACTACAACAGATTGTCAGATGCAGCCACTTCATATGATCTTAGTTATATTATTTTATTTTAATTTTACCTGTTTTGCCAAAAGACCTGTCCCCTGTTTCCATGTGTTCAGAAATGCTAACTAGTTTTGGAATTTCACCACACCTCTCTGTGGGTCCCATCATGGAATTTGAATCCTTCCTTCTCCTTCTTGACTAGGTAACTAATTCCAAATACTATTCTTCTCTGAGTTCATAGTCTGCAAGCCATTCTAAGTAGCAATTTTTTAAATCAGTTAGTTCAAAACCAGGAAAAACAAACTTGAATATTGTTAGCAAAAAAATAAATAAATAAAAAATAACAAACGTATTTTAGAGTATTAGGAGCTCATACAAATGAAAGGATGGTAAGATTAGAATCAGAGCAAAATAGGGAGCACTGGGGTGCTATCAAATTCAACTCTAGGAATAGTCTTGATAGCAGTATCAGTGGGGCACTTCTCTTGGCATGAATGAATAACTATTCCTTCTGGTCTTGAACCATTTCTTTAAGATTCCAGATCTGAGGATAGGTCATCTGACTGCTAGAGTTTAAAATACGTTCCTACTCAGTGGCTCTTTTGGCACAACCATTAAGTGGATAGTCCCAAAATGCTCTCAGGAAATGTAAGTCTTCTGTAGAGGAATGGCAGGCACTGGGCTATAGTATCTCACATATGCACACACAAAAATAAATAATGAGATAGTTTTTGGTTTTTGTTTTTTTTACAAAGAAAAAATGCAAAAGCACTAAAGTAGTCCTTGAAAATGATGTTAAGAGATGCAATAAGGATGATATGATTACCTTGAAAATAATCCAACTCCAAGGATTGATACAATCAAAGATAATTTTAAGTTATTAGGAATTAAAGGAATTGACTTTTCCCTAGTATTGTTTTCAAATATAATTTATTTAGAGTATATATTTGCCCAAGGTTTTTCCTCTTTTATTCTACTATCTCTAGATTCTTTTTTTTTATTTAATTTATGTCACAGCACTTCTAAAACAAGATTACTTTTATGATCACCCACAAGCCAGAAAATAATATACATAGAGATATAGTTGACAGAAATAGCATATAATTTCAGAAATTTTATGAGTTACCCTCAGAACACCACTAATTAAAACTTAGGAAGTCTATTGTTCTCATTTTGAGAAACCTCTTCTAACAGATGACCCATGGATATATTTCAACTCTAAGGTAACTCTCCAGTAATATTACTGCTTCTGGAATTTTCAACTTCATAAATATTTATTTTAATTGTTCTTTGTAAAGATTATATATAGGGTGCCCAAAACTTTCATTTTTCAATGTTATTTTTATGATTTAAAAATAATGAATACTAATTAGAGAATATTTAACCTATCTTTAAAAGCCATAAAGGAAAAAAATAAAGTCATAGTCCTATCACCCAGAGCTAATAACTTTTTTTTTTTTTGAGAAAGTGCACAGAGGGTGGGGTGGGGGCTTTTATTTTCATGTTTTGTCATACACATTTATCCTTACCACTAAAGCTTAGTCATCAACTTCAATTAACCATTCACTAGAAACAGGCAAGCTATCAGCAGAACCCATTTCCATATTGACAGACATCAAGGTGCCCTGTGCTCTTATTATTAGGGAGCACAGTGACTATGAGGCAGAAAGGACGGGATTTTAGTCATTTGGAATCAACTCTATACTTATGTAGGAAATTGCTTTGGCTAAACTTCTGACAGCTGAAGTTTTTTTAATTAGTGGGCATGTTTAGGTATAACTTTATGTGGAAAGTCAAATTCCTCTAAGATAAGGAATACATGGATGGTATCAGAATTAAGTAAGACACTTTCCAGTTTCTTAGGAGAATATGTCATTCTAAATAAGATTGTATTTATTCTTTAGAGAATAAATCCAGGTAAGAGGCAGTTTTATCCTATCTAAAATTTTCACTGTGAAATACCAACTTATTTCTATCTTCTTCTTGACTCTCTATTAAAAGAGAATGACAGGGAAACTTACTCATTGTAAAAGTCTTTAAAAAGAACTTTTCTAGATAGATGAGTAAACAAATTGATTTTAGACACATGTGAAACAAGGTAGTGTAAAAAATTCTAATATACATTTCTATCTCTTTTATTAACGGATATGACTCACAAAAAGTCTTGCTTGAAGCTTCGATATTATCTGGTTCCTTATAAAACTCAGATGTGGAGGAGTATGATTGAGATAGAATCTTCACCTTTCTACTTAGGATATTGTATAATGATGTATCATCACAGCTTCCTTAAGCCTTAGTGATTGCATAATATATGAAGTGTGGGCTGTATTTTTTAAAATAGTAATAGGGATCTTAGATTTTAAGAAATGTGGTAACCCCAACAGTTTGAGTGATTCCTTTGAATATGTATTTAGTTTAATAATTTATTTTCATTTATTTCTTTTATCAATATTGTCAAACAACTGTGTCTCAGATACCAATAAGCTCTGAAATACAGAAATGTGGGGGATGATCAATTTTTTCAAAGTTTCTACTGTCTTAAAGTTAATAATTACATTCAATGCAATGAGTGCAAGAGTACTTAATATAACAGGGATAAGTAGAATTGTGTGGGAATAGTTTCATAATTTAAGAAGGTTCAGAGATGCTGAGCCTTATATAGTTAAAAGTCAGTGGGAGTTAGTCAGGTGATGAATTGGGGGTGAGGGTGGAGGAGGAGCATTCCTGGCAGAGGACAAAGCCTGTAGAAGGCATGAAGGCAAGCTGTTCCCTAGAATATACAAAAATTTGCAAGTAGTGTAGTAAGATTTTTAATAAGACATCATTGGACAGGAGCTAGTCATAAGCCAATTTGTATGCAGTAGTTTGAAGTTTGAGTCTGAAAGATACTGAGGACTATGGAAAGTTGGAAGGGAGGGATTGGCATCATCAGTTTTTAATTTTAACTTTTTTTTTAACATTGTGGAGGCAGACTAAAATGTGCAAAGAGACAGAACAAGTTATAATTCATTGTAAAGTTGCTGGAAAGAGGTCATGAGGACCTGAGTTATATAAAATAGACAAGCAGATAGACATAGGAAAGATATTTAAAAGTATAATCTATGTAACTAACAATAAATTAGAGGAGATTTCTCTTAGCAGTTCCACCTGAATAGTTACATAAATCACATATGAAAATTACCTCTGTCAGACTACTAGGGCTGTATAGCAGAAATACCATACACTGAGTGGCTAAACAAAAAACACTGTTTCACACTTCTGGAGTTCAGGAAGTCCAACCTCAAGAAATGGTAGGTTTAATGTCTGGTATGGCCCTCTTTCTGGGTCATAGACAACTGTGTTCTTGCTGTGTCCTTATAGAAGGGCATGAGACAGCTCTCTGGGATCTCTTTCTCTTTCTCTCTCTCTTTAGATTTTATTTATTTGAGAGAGAGTGAGAATGAGAGGGAGAAGCAGACTCCATACTGAGCAGATGTAGGGCTCAATCCCAGGACCCTGAGATCATGACCTGAGCTGTAGGCAGACACTTAACCAGTTGAGCCACCCAGGTACCTCTGGAATCCTTTTTACAAGGACATTAATTTCCTTCATGAGGGTAGAAGTATTTATCACTACCTACATTGAAGCACCCATTAAAATAGTGCCATTATTTTATGAATAAAACTCTGGTTCGTTTGTGATGGAGGAATGCATGTTGGACTCACTCCGACACTAAGCAATTAGAAAACATGGAACAGTAAATGAAGCAATTGTTTTCTGGCATTGGAAAAGAGAGAGCACAAGGCCATGATCCTTAAAAGAAGAAAAACAAAATAATAAGCTCCACCATCACCCTGAGCTTGTACCTAAGAGTAGTAACCAAACCTAAGCATAGAGAGATGAAATAAAAAATGAAGTAGTGGATGATGATTTCTTTAGGATGTTCCAGCTAATGGCAGGGAAATGGAAACTTGATTGCTCTTGAGTAGTGGGTTCCGCCAATGGACAGGAACTCTCCATTGGTCTGGCCAAAACTTTCTCAGAACTCACTTTCTTCTCTTTCCTTCATTCTCCCCACCCCCTTTTTTAATCCTATAGATGTTAGAACCACATCATTACAATCTGGAATTCCTCCCTGCCTACTCTTGTACTCTCCATCTTTATTATTCACAAGCATTTTCTTGTATATATTAAATGTATTATTATTATTAAATGCCAATCCCTCCTTTCCTTCCAACTTTCCATTACTTGTATTAGCATCTTTTTCTCTGAGAACCCAAACCTACACAGGGGGGTACCAGGAGGGTTTAAGAAAACAGATGTTTGAAAGGACTGATTAAGGACTGATTACTCATCAACTGGCAGAGGATCTGAGTGCTATGTGGGACGTCAGTAGATGCTGGAAAAAAATGTAGTCCTCTTACTGAAGAGTTTCCTGGCAGTAACTTGGGAAAATGTTCTGGTAGAAGGGAACATCTTTACTAATATAAAGGTTCAGGTATTTGAGTGATACAGGAAGTGCCTACAATGGCAGTAGTAGAGTTGGCTGGTTGTTCCTAAGCTGATCAATGGCCTGCAGAGGAATAAAGTGAAACTGAGGGTAGTAAATAAGTAATTAAAATCTAAGTGCAAAAGCCAGAGAGCTTCTTTTATGGCTCACAAAAAAAGCCTTTCTCCCTTCAGTGGTAAAAAGAATGCAGCTAAAGGGCAAACTCAGGATCTGACAGGATTTTAGAATCCATGACATGTAAATGTTCAGCAAAGACAGGTCTGTGATACTAATTTATTAATCCTACTTGGAAAAAGTTGGGACCCTGAATGTGATGGAGACTTTTGAGTACATACTCCTCAGAATTTTAAGTCTTTGACCTGTATGAACCCTCAGAGCTTTCACAGGAGGCCCAGGACCTTGAAGTAAGGGCTAACTCTTTCCCAGTATAGGAGGAAACTACAAACACCATCCTTCCCCACTCCTCCATGAAAGTAAGAGCCATTCATACGAATGGTGCTCTACTCTCTTTTCTAGCTGCCAGTTCAAAACAAGGAGTAGATTTCAACATAACTCAGCTTTGGATATCCTTGACTTGATGAGCATGAAAATATGTACATCCCCCAAGAAACTTAAGAAATATCAAGCATGTACGTCAGGATCCAGGAGACTACTCTTGGGGCTGGATTTTAAAGGTTCAGGATTAAGTGATCTGAAACATAAGACTGGATAATCAAGGACTTATTGGCTTGAGGGACATGGCCTTCGACACTCTGGCATGGACCACAAAGGATGTAGCAAATGGATGTGCTGTTGCCATGACCCTTAGAATTCTAGAAAAAGCAATGGTCCATTAATAAATAAAGTGGAAATGCCTGGCAAATGGTATTGATGATATTGAATTAAATGAAAAATGAGCATGCAAGATTAGATATTATTTGAGCCCAGAAGCCTCCCCCCCACCCAGAGAATTATGCCCTTCAGAAAGGCCCAGAGTTAACACCAATCATCAAGACCATTAGGAACATTGTACTAGGAGGAATATCATCATCAAGATAGTTGGTTCATGCAGGTCAGGACTGAGCTTCATCCATCAATAGTAATGGGAATATGGAGCCACAGAGTAACAGAAGTCAGCTGACAGTGCTTAAATGACATTAGTTAGGATCCTGTAATCAATGTGATGGCTGTCAAGGTTGGGGACTGAGGTCCTTGACACACAGGGAATTATGGAGATGATTAACAGAGCATTGTGTCTGTAGGGTCAACCTAGATGAGTGGTCAATGAAAGTGCTGCTTAATATCTAAACTCAAAAGAAGGCATTAATGCAGAAGCATGCACAAAAAAAGCTATTCTTAAAACAGTCATACCCCCTTCTCTGGTCCTGGACCTAGGCCACTTTAAAAAACTGGAATTTATTAACTAAACGGATGGCTGAGTCCTGGGAGAAAGATCATCAACTTCGTAGCAAGTACAGAATGCAATGGTTTCCTAAGTCTTTAATGAGATCTATGACCATTTATGCAGGTCACTGTACACTGAAGAAAGTATATATGCAGACATTTGAAGATAGTCGCACAAAATTTTGAGTTGACATTGACCCAAAGCACTAACCATTTGTTCAAATGACATATACAGGAGCTTGGAATAAATGGAGTCCTGGCTGACTGTGGTTTCACTGGGTCTATGGATCCACAGTAGTCTTTCCACACATTTTAAAACCATAACTGGGGTTGATTCTTTGGAAGTTGGATTAATTCCAACACTGGGTCCTTGGTGCAAGAGTTACACAGTATATACTACAAAAGACTAAGTGGAAACCTATGAAATTGCCTCCTGCCCTAGCAAAGATATTAAATAAAAAATAATATTGCCTCCTGGGATGTAGATGTGATTAGTTCTATCTTTATAGAACTAAAGGATGTGGACTTGATCTCTAATATCCTTGTTTAATTCTCCGGTTTAGCCCTGCAGTAATGGATGAATTTTAGGGTATTTCGGAAAGGTACTTTCAATTCAACTAGTGGTAGCCTCAATTACAATTCCCGTACTAAATGTGGATCATTCCTAGAAATGATTAGTGAGGCTTTCAGCGCAGCACTAGTTTAGCAAAAGTATTATTTCTATAACAATCAGGAAAAGGTAGAAGAAAGCAGTTCATATTCACATGGAACAGATAACAATATTCACTTAGGGTTTTGCCCTTGGGCCATGTTTATTTTCCAGCCCTTTGACACAATACAGTCTAAAGAGATTTTTGTCTGTGCATTTCACAGAACATTAGATTAATTAATTACATTGATTTCATCATGCTGGTCTGGCAGGACAGGCAAATAATGGCTAGTATTTTAGAAGCATTGTTATAAAACATGCACTTTAAATAGTAGAAAGTAAACCTTACAAAAATTCAGGGGATATGCTGTTTACAGATGTTTCTCCCACTAAATCTCTTTTATATTTAATTTTGCTTGACTTCTATTCCTCAGGAATTTCAAATTATCATAGGCATTTTGAAAAAAGCAGCAGCATACTTAATAGAGATGAGAGTATTTTCCTCCATGGTTAGAGAAAGGGTAATGATGGCCATACTTAAAACTACTGTTCAATGTGTAATCAGAGGTCATATGCGGTACAAAAAGGCAAGAAAAATTAATATAATGTACACATTTTGGAAAGAAAGAAAGAAAAATGTTATTTATTTGCTCTCACTATGGTTGCATGTAGAATCTCCTAAAACTTCAATCATTTTTTTTACTAGAATGAATATGCTAACTTAACAATTATGAAGTACAAATCCATCATATTAAATTAAATTATTGTTATGTGCCAGCATTGAGTAACTAAATCTGTAATTTGAAAATGTTGTTTACAATGACATCAAAAACTATATAAAAATTTAGTGGTTGATTTAATAAAAACAAGCAACATTAGAGAAAATAACAACAAAAAAGAATAAAAATAAAAAATGAATAGATATATAATGTTAATTTATGAAAAGTATTATCGTGTCTATTGTTCCTAAAATTTTCTGTAAATTTAATGCCAGTCTAATTGAAATCTTTATAAACTCATTGGGAAAATTGAAATGTTCAATTTAAAATGTAAGCACAAAGAGCCTAAAATAGCAAAAAATAATATTTTAAATGATGTATAAAACTAGAAAACTTCCATTATTTCAAGATACCCTACAAAGCTAGGGTAATCAAAGCATTTTGATATTGACATAGGAATAGACATAGGTCAGTGGAAAAGAATGAAAAATTCAGAAGCTTCAAATATATTTCTTCACATATAAAGTCCATTGAGTTTTGACCATGAAGCTAAAGTATTTAATAGATAAAGGAAAATCTTTTCAACAAATAGTGCCAGAATGTCAAATATCTAGAGGGAAGAGAAAATGAACCTTGACATTTGCCTCACATCATTCCCAAAATTAAGTAGAGATGGTTTTAAAAATCTAAAACATAAAAGGTGTGGAATTAAAGTTTTTAGAAGAGAGAAAGGGAGACAATAACCTTGCCTTTTGAAGGCAAGCAAAGTTTTTTTTTTTTTTTTTTTTTTTTTTTTTTTTAGGACAGATAGCATTCAAATAACATCTCTGGGTGCCCATCACACCTGTACTTGGCAAATATCTGAATTCTTTTGCACTGACCTATACCTTTTCATTCTATTGACTTGCCCAAGAAAATGCCACCATCAATTTCTACCCTGCTAATTTTACTTACTATTCAAGATTCTACAAATATGTATCTTTCTTTAAGTATATCTGTCCCACATTCTTTTCTTCACCTGTGCCCATCTCCTTCCTTGCTTTCACTGGTTTGTTCAAACTTTTATTATAGCATTATTTTCACAAAGAATGTATCTTATTCATTAATGTGTCACCCACTCTTATTACCTAGAGTACAGTTTGATGTCAAAATATGACCTGCAAAGAGTCTGAGATGCCTGCATTTTGTTATTTTAGTCCACACGGTTTGATATTTTTTCTTTTTAGAATTGTTTTTACTAAATCTTACTTTTTAAAAACAAATCTAACAATAAAATGGTAAGTGAGTTGGAGATAGTTACCAAAAAAAAAAAAAATGTGAATATGGTCAAGCAAGTAATGAAAGCCCTGAGATACACAGTGTCATCAATGATGGGAGAAAAAGTAGGAGACACAATACACTCAAAACATAATAATTGCTATAATTTCAAGTGCATACCCATTGTCAAAAGCAAACTTTTAAAATAAATAATGTGTACCAAAATTTCTAGTAAATAATTGGAAAAACTGAAATTATAGACTCATTACCCAAGCCATTCATTTATTCACTCATTTATGCATTTAATGATTTATCCTTTCAAAAATATATACTTCCCAAATAAATGCCTGAGACTAAACTTAAAATTTAGGGAGATAAACAGTTAAGTAAATATAGATAGATTTTTCCCCCAATTTTGTGAGAAATAATTGCTCTTCACTGTATAAGTTTAAGGTATACAGCATGATGGTTTGATTTACATATACTGTGAAATGTTCACCACGGTGGATTCTGCTAACATCCATCTTCTCATATACATGCTGTAAAAAAAAGGGGTGGGGGGAAACAGGTAAAACATTTTTTCTTCTGATGAGAACTCTAAGTATTTACTCTTTTAAGAACTTTCTTATATACCATACAATAGGGTTAGTTATGTATATATACACTAAGACATCTTTATCCCTTATCCGTTGATAGGCACTTAGGTTGTTTCTATGTCTTAGATCTTAAAAATAATGCTGCTATGAACAAGCGGTGCAGATATCTTTTTGAGTTAGAGTTTTCATTGGAAATATTCTTTTGGAATATTCTTTTGGAAATATTCTCAGAAATGGAATTGCTGGATCCTATGGTAGTTCTATTTTTAATTTTTTTGAGGACCCTTTAAACTGTTTTCTTTTTTTTTTAAGATTTTATTTATTTATTAGAGAGGGAGTCAGTAAGAAAAAAAGAGCATGAGCAGGAGGGAGAAGAGGGAGAAGGAGAAGAAGGCTCAGCAGGAGCCTGATGCCTGAGATCTGGGACTCCGTTTGTGGTCTGGGGACTCTGGAATCATTACCTGAGCTGGAGGCAGGTGCTTAACAGTCTGAACCACCCAGGTGCCCCCTCTACACTGTTTTCTATAGTGGTGGCACCAATTCCCACCAACAGTGAATGAACATTCCTTTTTGTCCACATCCATGCCAACATTTGTTATCTTTTCTTTTTGATGATGGCCATTCTAACAGGCATGAGATATTAGCTCACTGTGGTTTAAATTTGCATTTCCCTCCTGACTAGTGATGTTGAGCATCTTTTCATGCACCTTTTGGCCTTTCATATGTCTTTTTTAGAGAAATTCTATTCAGATCTTTTGATTTTTTAATTGGGTTATTTGAGAGTATTTTTGCCAGTGCTATATGTTTATATATTGCTGTAATTTTATTTTACATAATATGGATCTTAATACCTTATCATATATATATATATATATAAATATATATATATATATATGTTTTTCAAACATTTTCGTATTTCACAGGCTCTCTTTTCCCTTTCTTGATTGTTTCTTTTGCTATGCAGAAATTTTTTAGTTTGATGTAGTCTCACTTGCTTATTTTTTATTTTGTACCTTGCACATTAAGTGTCATATCCAAAAATGTACGACCAAGATCCATGTTAAGGAGCTTTATTCCTATATTTTCTTCTGGGAATTTTATTGTTTCAGGCTTTATGGTTAGTCTTTAATCCATTTCAAGTTAATTTTTGTGAGTGGTGTATGATTGAGGTTCAGTTTCATTCTTTCACATACCAATATTTAATTATCCCAGCACCTTTTATGAAAGAGACTACCTTTTCTCCACTGAATATTCTTGACTCTCTTGTCAAGTATTAGTTAACTGTATAAGCTTGGGTATCTTTCTGGGGTCTCAATTCTGTTCCCTTGGTCTACCTATTTGATTTTATACCAGTACCATATAGCTTTTTACAAAAACTTGAAATCAGGAAATGTAGTCTCCTGCTTTATTCTTCTCTTTCAGGAATTCTTTGGCTATTTGCAGTCTTTGGTGATTACATATTATATATTTCATATATATATAAATGAATATATATAAAAATATATATTCACATATATATGCATGGGTAAAATAGAAATATTATACATAATGTATTATACATTAATACATAATATATGTATTACATATATGTATTACATAATATATATTATACATATACATAATATATTATACATATACATATGTTATGTATAATGATACATGTAAATATATACATGATAACCCAAAAGCGAACAGAGGCTATTTATCAAGATCTTATTATAACAAAGGAGTGATCCACAATCACTGTGTTTTAGAGAGTCAAAGGGAAGCAGAGGAGTGGGAAAGCTTTACATGAGTTAAAAAACATATTTATTTTTCACTGGTTGACTCTGATTTAGAACGGGGGCAAAAATAGAGAAACCATCAGTTTATCTATTTATTTTATGCATTTGAGGGTGAGAGAGAGTGTGAGCAGAGTGAGGGGGCAGAAGGAGAGGGTGAGAATCTTGAGCAGCCTCCAAGCTGAGTGTGGAGCCTGATATAGTCAAGTCCTAATCATAATTTCTATAGAGGTTGTTGTTTGGCTTTCTGGACTAGTTGTGGCAGGGCTGTGGGTCAGAGGTCTATCATCATAGAAAATCTGACCATTTCCCATTGGTGTCCCATCACATGTAGCTACATTTAGGCTCTCAAAAAAAATGCAGTTCACTAGCATCATGACAACTATGATAAATGCAAAACAAGTAATATCCCTGGTAAGATGCTTTGGAACATGGAACTCTAATTGCCCACCGAGGCCAAGAGTACAAATCCCAAAGTCTATCAGGTTCGTTCTTGAAGAGCCACATATATTTTTCCTTAAAATTATATGCAGACCATTTTACTTTGTCTATTTCATTGATTTCTATAATCATTGCTTCAGATGCTAGTATGATCAGTTAACAACAACAACAACAAAAATCTAGAATGATGTGTTGTTTTCCACTACTCATGTCAATGAGTTAATTGATCTATATTCCATCTATATAATCCAGAAATTATATTGTTAATAACTTCTGTGAAGGTTAATGATAAGCTTCTTGTACTGTTTCTCTTTGTGTGTTTCTCACTGTTGGGGACATTGTTCTGATTATTCACATAAACAAGTAAGCAATTAACCAGGTGCCTAAATAATTAATGTGATCCGCTTTTGGAGCTTATATCTGAAATTGAATTTCAGCCTGTATAATTTGTAGAATTAGGGTCTTTGTATACATATAAGTCTCAGATTACTATTCCTAGAGAGCATGAAGTTTTCATCTGAAAAACACAAAAGTAAGCCTGACCACAAAGAAAGTAGTATGCAACAGAGGCACATGGAGTAAGAAAAAGAGAAGTTACTTAGGGCATGATGTCCTAATCAAGGTCTTGCATTAGTGGAGTTACGCATTTGCACCTACGGTAGTTAGAAAGCAACTGGCTCATCACCCTACAAAATTTGCTTAAATAAAATTGGGAGTAATCTAAGGTTTGATTAATAAACAATAATAATTGTTTATTTTTCTAATAGAGAGAGCAAGTTCACAGATTAATTTTTTTTAATTTTATTTATTTATTCATGCGAGACAGAGAGAGGCAGAGACATAGGCTCCCCGTGAGGATCCCAATGTGGGACTTGATCCTTGAACCTGGGGACCATGACTGAGCCAGAGCAGATGTTCAACCACTGAGCCATGCAGGTGCCCACAGATTGATTTGTGTATAAGATTATCTTTCCAGGGATCCCTGGGTGGCGCAGGGGTTTAGCGCCTGCCTTTGGCCCAGGGTGCAATTCTGGAGACCTGGGATCAATTCCCATGTCGGGCTCCCGGTGCATGGAGCCTGCTTCTCCCTCTGCCTATGTCTCTGCCTCTCTGTGTGTGTGTGTGTGTGTGACTATCATAAATAAATAAAAATTTAAAAAAAAAGATTATCTTTCCAGATAGGCACAACATGGCTGTGATTCTTTGGCATATTTTTTTATTATTATTATAGATACCTAATGATGGATGGTATGTATATCAGGAAGATTAAGAGCAGTGGCAATTATCCCAGATAATCTATAAATGACATTAGAACAAGTATCTTATAAACTAATATTTATTTTTTGAGTATAGTTGATATACAATGTTATGTTAGTTTCCTACTAAATAGGAGAAGATATTTACAAATTATATATCTGATAAGGGTTAATATCCAAAATATATGAAGTACTTATCCAAGTCAACACTAAAAAATACAAACAATCCAGTTACAAAATGGGCAGAGGACCTGAATAGACATTTTTCCAAGAAGACATATAGATGGCCAAGAGGCACATGAATAGATGGTCAACATCACTGAATACTTTTAATAAAGAAAAGATAAAAAGGCAAATTCAGATAGATCACAAGTAGAGATGTACAGAAAATGAGAAGATTCACTATAAAGAAGCTGATGCAAAACAAAACATGAATTACATAGAGATCTTGGTCTTAAATCTTAGGTGGAAGCTGTTCACTATCTAAGGACAATTGCTCATTCAGAAAATCTTAGTTCAGCTGTCTGTTTCTGAAGATCAATTGCTTCTAAAAATTTCTGAGGATTGTCTGGGTGGCTCAGTCAGCTAAGCATCTGTCTTGGTGTTGGCTCAATTCATGATCTCAGGGTCTTTAGATTGAGCCCCATATCCGGCTCCACACTCAGCTTGGAGGCTGCTAAAGATTCTCACCCTCTCCTTCTGCCTCCTCACTCTGCTCACACTCTCTCTCACTCTCAAATAAATAAATATAAATAAATAAATATCCTAAAGAAAAAGAATTTCTGAAAATACTCAGTTTGAAGAGTCTTATTGGAGTAGCCTTCAAATTTAATGGAATTCTGGATTTCTTATTTAGTTGTGTGAAATATGTACCCAAAGATCGATTCCCTGGAGTTTCACTACTGTATTTCTTGTTAACAATACCAAGTTCAAGACAATTTTTTTTCTCTGAAGTCTCTTCAAATAGAAAAAAAAAAAAAATCTATCAGTTGGAGAGCATGAAGAGACTGTTGAGAAAAATGCTGTGGAAATGTGGCCTTAACTTTTTGATGATAGTATAGAAACATGAATTCCTTGAAATATTTTTGTCATATCTGCTTTTAGTGAGACTGAGTTCATTATTCCTAAATATATAGGCCTCCCTGATTTTCATTTACTAGGAAGATATGTCTCCAAGAGAGTAGACCATATATGGTCATAAGAGCTAGTGAGAGTATCTTTGAGAGAGATATGGTCCAAAAGACTTTTCTTTGAAATTTTGGCATATGGCTTATAGGACACTTTGCCCTGTTTTCAGACCTAGTTTTACCATTAGATTTATTGTACCTCTCTAGGCTAACACAGTCATCTTTTGTCATTCATGATTTAGCATGTGACCAAGTATTATCAGTTTATATAGGTCAGGTAACCTAAAACAATTCTCGGTTCTTCCATGATTAGTTTCTGGTCATGCTTGGGTATAGAAATATCCTTAATTATAGATCTTGGGTCTATCCACTTGGGTCCAAGATTTAAATTCTATAATTTCCACCATATCTGACTCATAGATAGGATGGATTTCTAGGAGCAAGTGGCATTTGGGGTTTTACAAGCAACATTATGACAAAAATGGAGTTTGGAAAAGAGGAAGAAGAGAAATGAATTGAGGTTCAGAAGGAAAGAGACCAATGAGATAGGGAAGAAGAAGGAAACATGCATATAGGAAGGCAACCAGAAGACAAGGATGAGGAGATTTTACTAGAAAAGTGATCTAGTTTGCTGTTCCTTATGTTTGTTGAAGTTTTCTTTCGCTTTAATTAAAGAATGTTTTAGTCAATCAACTTCTGGATATGGATTTTATTTAGTGGCCTCTATATACAGAAAGAAAAAAGAAGAAAAGAAAGGAAGGAAGGAAGGAAGGAAGGAAGGAAGGAAGGAAGGAAGGAAGGAAGGAAGAAGGAAAGAAGAAAAAAGTTACACATTGGGACTGAGAAATTTTGTTTCTTTTTTTAAGTCACTTCTCAAAAGAGTAATTTTTTTCAAGTCAAATGTTCTCCAGAGTAGCCACATGTTGTTAGTTTGATATAGCTATGATAACAAAGTACTACAGTCTAGTTAGCTTAAATGGAAATTTGTTTTTTCAGTTTTGGAGGCTAGAATTCCAGATCAAGATGTCAGCTGAATTGGTTTCATATTTGGTTTCTCTGTTCTTTCCTGAGTTGGAAGTATGGGCAAAAATAAGAAAGCTTGCAATCATTAATCATATCCTAACCATCTTGAGATGATTAACATACAGGTTCTGTTTGACTACTGCATTAATTGCTGCAGTTAGAGAGTTTGCGGTCGACTTCTTAGGCTGGTTCCTCAAGACACTGGGGGTCAGAGTTCTATTGTCATATGTGCTCTGGAAATTGTCTTTTTCTATACTCAGCTTTTCATATATCATAGAGGACATATATTATGTAATACCACCTTTTCCCCTTTTTCCTCTATTTATCTATCATCTATCTATGATCTATGTATCTACCTATCTATCATCTATCTTTCTAGATACACACAGAGAGACACAATCTTCATGCAATTTCATGATATATACATTTTTTCTATTCAAAAAACATATAACTGAATTGTATTGATTATTCAAGAATTACAGAAGCATTCCTTAGGAATAATGTCGAACTAAGTTTGTATGTGTGGATTGAGGAAAAACGTAAAGCTTTGCTAGTAAAACAAAACAAAACAGCATGTGGAGTCTTGTTAAAGAGAGAAAGGGAAAGGATATTTTCTAGTAGGATTAGGATGCATGAGCAAAGACATCCAGATTATTTAATAAAATTGTGTGCAGGAATCAGTGAAATGTATTTAAACATAAAGAGAGGTAAGAGAATGGATGGACAAGTGGGCAATAGCTATACAATGGATTATCTGGCTAAGGAGCTTATGATTTGATCTTCATACGATGGAAAGATATTAAGCTTTTAAAGGGAATAGTGTTAAAATGAATTCCCTATAAAAAAATTTCCTACAGGACATTGGTTGATGGATTTCACTGGGTCAATATACAATCAGAGAAAATAGGTTTTAAGTTAGTTTAAGGATACTCAAATGGTAAGTGCCTGAAATATGGCAGTGAAAGGTAACAGAGATGAGAATAAGAAGTAAGAAGCAGAATCATGATTCAGTTAGGAAGTACAGACAAAAGATTTGTGTTTCAGAGTGCAGAGGGACAGGGAGGAGTTAAACTTTGTGGATAGATCAAATCACTGACACAGAAGGGGAGTACAGGACAATGGAGTAACTAACAATGTTGTTTCACGTTGAATATGTTGAGTTTACCTTTCCTCTGAGAGAGCTAGAAAAATATTTTCAATATGTATTTTTATGTAGTCTTAAATTTAAGGAAGATGTAAGGGAAGATGCTAGGAGTTTGCAGGAGAAAGCTGGCACCATTACAGAGTTAATGAGACTAGGTAAAGTGGAAAATGACAGTAGGTGTCCCTGCACATGTTTATATAGAATTATTTCCTTCCTCCAAAACAGCACTTACAATCCAGCTCTAGATTTTTAAGTGGTTATTAGGTGCCTGGTGTATAAAATCCTGTTGGCATTTGACAGGAGAGAGTTTAATATCATGTTTACCATTCTAATTACAGTGCCTCACATAGCCCTAGAATGCTTTAATAGCTTAATATTTTAAATAAATCAATGAATAGAGAAATGGATGACAATATAATCTTGAGGCAAGCACAAATTTAAAGGATGTAGGAAGAGAGGGGACACATAAAAATGACCATGAAAGAATGGATGAGAAAATGAGAAGAATCACACAAGTGTGGTATCAAGGAAGGTAATGGAAGAGAGAATTTGAAGAAGTAAGTAATAAACTCTGCAGTTCAAATGGAACAGAAAAGCTTCAGTAAGTAAGAGCCTAAAATCAATTGGCTTTGACAACAGGATATTTGCAGATAGTAGCTAGAATTATTTCCATAGAGTGAGAAAGGCAACGTCAGAATGCAGTGGATTGCGATAGAGAGCAAATGGAAGAGAAAATTAAGACAGATTGTGGTGTACTCTTTTAAGAACATAAGGGAAAGAGTGCAGGAATTACAGGATTGTTATAGAAAGGTCAGGACCAAACAATGTATTTTGTTTGCAATTTTGAATCTAGGAAATTTTCACATGTTTTTAAGTTCAGAGGAAGTGTAAGTAAAGAGAAAGAGTGATTGAAGATGCAAGAAGGAAAAAAAAAGAGTAACTAATGAGGCCAATTCCCTGTTGGGAGAAAATGTCTTTAGAAAAGAAAATAAAGGAGGTAACAACAGTGTGGTTGGAAAAATAAAAAAAAAAAAACTATTTACACGTCCTTAGGAAGAGATTTGAGTATGGGCAGGAGGAAAAAAAAGACATCATATCTAATAATCTCCATTATCTAATGGCCAGGATTTTATTTTCACATTATCTGGTTTCAAATTTATATTAAGTCCCAGCATAAAACTAAATATACACAGATATTTGGGGATTGGGCCAGAATTAGAAAATAAGACAACACCAATTGTTCAACACTTCAGGCGTCCGTGGCAGGTCATATTTGTTATGATGGAAGCAACATGTTCTTCTATCTCCAATCCACTTGTGAATAATTTGATGTTGATACTTCTCCCATTGATTGATGGGATCTGTTTCCTGATCTAGTATCTGGGGGAAATGTGACTAAGGTAATGTGAGGTAATGTTAACCAAAGTGATACAGCTAGCTGCCTGTTTTCCCGGGGTACATCCTGGGAGCCCAGCTGCCACCATGTTTTCAGAGAACCCTGGCCATTCAGAGAAGTCATGAATGGCATCGTGACTCACAATTCCAACGGAGCTCCTACCCAACAAACCAGTTCCAATTTGTGAGCCACATGAATGAGCTATTTGGGAGCGGATTCTCCAGCCTTTGTTGAGTTGCCCAGGTGTTGCTGCATAAAACAAACATGAGCCATTTCCTATAATCCCTGCCTACACCGCAGATACATAGGTTAAGTACGTGGCTGTTGTTTTAAGCTACTGAAATGTGGATGTGTTATGCAGCAATATTTACTTAGAACAACAACATTATATATATTCTATTAAGAAGTTTTAAGCAGGACAAAGCCAAAAATCTCAAGGTCCATGAAGAAGTAGAAGTAGAACACTGACCATTCATCTTTTAGAAAATTCTCAATTTGTGTGTTCTGATGACAGAGTAGCTAAAGGACATTACCAAAAAGCATTATATAAGGGTTTTGTTTAAATGTTTATGGCTATTAGACTTGAGAAAATAAAGTAGAACATGGGATAATTTTTTTTTCTAAGAAGAGAAATAAGGAACAGAAAAGAAATACGATTATGACTTAACAAGTTCACTGAGCAGCAGATGGAGTTATTAGTGAAGGATGAAAGATAAAAGATAGGAAATAAAGAGACAAAGGTAGTGGGGTTAACAATCTGGAAAAACATCAAAGCATCAAAACTCAAAAGGAAGATGTGTCTATTCAAAAAGTGAATCTATTACTCAGATATTAGTAAGGCCAATAAAGTGGGTGTTTTGA
Organism: Canis lupus dingo; assembly: GCF_003254725.2. NCBI lineage: Eukaryota > Metazoa > Chordata > Mammalia > Carnivora > Canidae > Canis > Canis lupus. Next base: position 57,532,647 of record NC_064257.1, on the reverse strand, counting down.
AATCAAAGTAGTTTCATTTGAACACCCAAACATGGAAAAGAAAACCATGTAGAAAATAGTGAAGAACTGAATTGAAAGGTAATAGAATTGATATATCAGCCTTTATATATTTAAATAAAGTCATATAGAATAGTTTTAATGCACTCTTAAAAGGTACTGTAAACCATTTTAAATGGAAATTTATATTTAAATTTAAATTAAACACCTTTGAGATGTTTCCTTTTATTCCGATCTCCTTTAATTAATAATTAATTTGTATAGAGAAATATTGAAAGAAATGTCTATTTCTATTATATCATATACAGAAGGAATTTTAAAGACTATAAAAATATGTAAGATAAAAAGGAAGCATTTTCCTGTGTACTATAGTATGAAAGGAAGATAAATTTAAATAATTAACAAATTTAGGGGCAAAATTAACTTTATAGCAGTATATTAAAACAAAATAAGTTTTTTAAATGTGATCAAGTTAATCTATTAATTTAATGAATATTCAGTAAGTGAGAACATCTGCCAGCAATTTTAATATATATCAAAAGTCACTAAAATACACTTAAAGTAGATCTCTGAAGCAAATTTCAAATGATAAAATATTTCATTTAAATAGGAAACAGTAGTATTTGCCTCAAACTGTGAGATTTTGCAGGGTTTTGTTTGACTTAGAACACTATATATTTTCAATATATTAATGAATTAGAAGCTCAGTTACAAGTTAAAAGAGATATAATAAATCAATGAAAGTAAATATGTTTTCTAACTAGAAATGAGGCTGACAATTTGTACATTTCTAAGAATAATTGATTATTAGGAAACCAGTGGAAAACAAAATTTTCACATGCTATTGCATTAAATTCAGATAATTGGTAAGGACTCTAAGAAGATAAGAAAGTTGCTGGCTTTCACAAATATGCTGGTTATTATTATTGCAGTTATGATTATTCTTACATTAAAAGTGTGATTGAAAAGGCTTCAGGCATCAAACTTTCAGTTTTACTGTCTCCCATGACATTTATCAATTGCAATCTCAACTAGAGGATTTGAAGTAAAAAAAAAAAAAAAAGAAAAAGAAAGAAACTAAAGATAAAACCATCAATAAGTATAATTAAATAGTAAATTTCAGAGAACATGCTCACTGCATCACATCACATAGTGCTGCAAACATAAAAAAAATATTTGCATAATGCCTATTGTCATTGATCCAAAATTATTTGATTTTGCACTATTCTTTTTATGTTATTAAAAGTCATGAAAACTATGTTTTTTTTCAAGTCATGATCAGTTACTTCTCTCTCAAAACACACTTTCAGAATAGAAATATTTTGTACCTTAACACTAACAGTTCACTTCTGTATTACACTCTGTGATTTGATGGTCAAATATTTGTTTCTTTCTCTAAAGTTAATATCCCCGCAGTTGTATTTCCTAATTTCCTGAGAGTGGCAAGCTACCCTGGTCTTTATAACATTTTTAGAAATATTGCAGATATTGATACAACTAACCTATCATTTCTTTCCTAATAATTACTACCTTAAGGTCTTAAGCTGAACAAATGAAACACAGAACTAGGATCTAAGAACCCAGAGATACCATTATCATTACATGAAAATAAAAAGGACATGACTGTAAAAATAATAAATGTTATTATATATTTTTATGTATACAACTCAGGTTATCTAAAGAAAAAAATAATTATTTGGTCAAAAATTCCTGAGATAGTGTCTAAAATGTTCAGAGAGCTTTAACTTTATATTAAATTAGATATTCATCTAATTTTGTGAGGGGATGGCAGGGTTAGTATAGAGCTGGGAAAGATATTTTTCACTTTCTACCATTTTTATGTTTATTATATGAATGCAGTAATTATGCAAAAAAATAAATAAATAATTTGGAAAAGATGATGATAGTCAAAAAGCATTGTTAATGTCCAAGACAAACCTTTTTCCTTGTCTTTCTAGGTCATACCATAATTAAAAAGTGAAGATAAATCAAAGCATTTGAACTTGAAAGAATAATAGTGACTCAGGAAACATACTGTGTGAGGAATAAGGAAAGGAATCAATGTGTTCTGTGACCCAACGGATGCTGGCAATAATTCACTTTTTCAGTCACTGAGTTATACACCACTACTTAGGAACTCTCCCAAAATTGTGCAATTAGCAGATATTTAGCTATTCACTAAAAACCAATAATAATAAGAGGAGATAAGAATATCTTATCTAACTTTTGCTTATTTCAATAAAGAAGATTATTCAGTGTAATGGAAAATATGTACAGGATAAATCTTTTAAATAGTGGAACAACATACAAACAAATACAAATAAAACTCAATCAGACATGGATTAATTCAGAAATGGAAAAGTCAGAGACTCTACAGTTATTGAAAAGAAGAGACAAGAATCAAGACCAAATTTTGGCTAGATGGGTAACCTGGGGAAGTTAAAGAATTGATCATGTTTGGCTATTTTAAAATATATTCTGCACTACCTCGTAGCTCTGCTGACTTGAGAGCAGTAGCATTTTACTGACTTTACTGTTTTTGTGTTTGAATTAATCTACTATTACCCAAAATTGTAAACAAATTCTTGTTTAGAGTTAAATAATATTCACATATACATTTACATTATCAATTAACAGGGCTAAAGCTTATTTTCATTGGTGCTTACTTAAGTAAATGCTCCTTATTTTAATGGCATTTATAAAACTTTCATTTCCATTCTGGACATGTTTCAAAATGGTTATTTTACCCCTCTCCCTGCCCAAAATATGAGAATCTTTCTTGGATTTTAACTTAGAGAAACTAGTGGGGTTCCTGGAGGTAAAGGAAAAACTAGGTGCCCAGGAATTTCTCACTCTAATATAATCCACACCCAGCCTCCAACAATTTGTAAATTATTATCTAAATGTTTCTGTCAGTTTATGGCTCACAAGGACTACTGCTTCAAACAAACTAATGTCAATCGGAAATCTGTGTTTTGCCCATCTCTCTATATTTTGAATTGACGGTTTGCTCTAGGACATCTATTATCTGATGGATCAAAGAAAAGCCATTGATTTCCAGTTTGTTTAGCTTTTTTTTTTTCTTGTTGATACAGTGAGAGTGATGACCTCCAAGCTTTTTATTTATCAGAGTAAGAAACAGAACTCTCCACACTAAACTTTAAATACTTTTTTAAAAAGACAATTTACCAAAAGAAAATATATAGATAGATATCAATGAATAGACATGTAAGAATATGTTTTAATTTTGTGCTCCTAAATAGCCTTCCAGTTTTTTCACAATAACATAAGTGTCGATTTGTTTTTAGTCACAGGCCTTGACACCCATACTTCTCTCTTCCCAAACATGCAAAGTTATTTTGAATTAAAGCAATTCTCAAATACCTCTTAGATCTTTAGAAAATATAATGTTTTAGTTTATATTTATTTCTACCATTTCTCTAAAAATTCTCATAAACTTGTTACAAAAGTAGACAAATTTTTAAGGTTATTTATATTTCTTACAGGTTTGCCATAATCATGACTTTATTTTTTTCAAAAACTGCTATTTTTTTTTTCTTTAGGAGACGTTATGTTTTACTCACAGTACTCCAATATCTTTCCAAAAAAATGTATGACTTTTTAGCCAGTTGTTTATATGAAAGAATCATAAATCTATTTATTAAAACTTCTGGAAACAATACCTTATTATTTTATAAATAATGTTGATCCAGATAAAAAGATGAGAGCACAGTAATTATAAAAATATATGACATTATTTCTGTGACTCTTCTTTTTTTTTTTTGTGACTCTTAATTTTATGATGACTCAATCCAGCCCTCCTACATTGTCTGAAGTTGCCAAAAAAAAAAAAAAAAAAGAGAGATTATAGAATGTGACATGAGAAAGATTGGTAAGAAATGAGATATTCCACAGTTCATTTCTTCTCAGATAGTCTCCTCATTCTCCCAGAAGCATCGCGTGGTTTCCATAGTGAGAAGAAAGAAATGTAGGGAATTTTGAGGGTGCTAGAGTTAAATAAAATTGTTCTCAACTTTCAAAAGAAAATGATATGTGTTTTAAGTGTTGTTTTAAAAATTATATTTTTAGTACCAAGGTGGCTCAACTGGTTAAGTGTCTGCTTTCCACTCAGGTCATGATCCCTGGGTCCCAGTATTCAACCCTGCATTGGACTTCCCGCTTGCCAGGGTATCTACTTCTCCCTCTGTCCCTCCACCCACTTGCTTTCTCTCTCTCTCTCTCTCTCTCAAATAAAATATTTTAAGATATTTTTTTTTTGTCTACTCACACATTGTTTACTTGGTTTTAAGATATTTTTAAAAATAAAATTATTTCTTTAAATGTAAATTCTTATTGTAATCAGTCATAATGAAACATGGAACTAAATATGACATCTATACCATTGGTAAATGTCCCCATTTTTTTAAAGTTCTGTGACTGGACCAATTGTTTACTCTGTTGTATTGGTTTTGCATACTGCCACAACTGCAGATCTAGCATCATTCACATGACTGGAATGAATTCCAGTGAAAATCCTTCATGAAGAATACAGAGGAAGTGAAAACGAAGTAAAATTGGTTTAAAGTAGAAAGAATATGGGGAAAATGACAAAATCCTGAAGGTTTAGAGGTAATATACATAAAAGCAAATGCTACTAGTGAAAAGCAAAAGTTGCTAGGAAGTTAGACAGATAAGAGGAGAGATTTTAAGAGCTGGGGTGGAGGGATTCAGACTATTTGAGTTTGTTAATTGCCTTTACTTGAAGGAATAGTAAATTTTCTTGTGACCCTATGAGAGAAGGTAATTGTGTGACATGGAGGAAGTCACCCATCAAAATTGAAGCTATGCTCCTATGTGCCCATTGAGACTTGGAGGCAGGGGCACTATCTTCCTTGGTGATTCCATATCAAAGATCCTTTTGAAACATGGGTAGCCCCAGAGCTTTGAGAAAGACAGTCCTAGGTTAGAAAACTGGCAAGAGTTCCTTAAAAAGATTTATTTTCTCAAAGAGGAATAAAAAGCATTTGCAACTGCAAGTTTTCTAAGTAAAAACACTAAGAAGAGAGAGAAGAGAGACCTGTGTGGTCAGGCGACTTGTGGTGACTGAAAGGTCAGAAACCTAGAAGCAAGAAGAAATTCCTAGAAAACTTGGTCAAGATGAGAGAAATGTTAAGGATATCTTGGTGTTTTAAAAACCAAATAAAAGCTGTGCACGCCTGTACTATTCCAAATTTTATATTGAAAATCTCTACATAAAATTATACTCACACATAAGCATACCCTCTTTCAAAAAATAAAAATAAATTCCAAATGTTTAGCTCTTTAATTAAAATGACAAAAATGTGTTAGCATTTTATATGTATTTCATACAATTTATGCACATAAAGTTACATGCATCTTTATAACATAAATTCATTTTAAAAAATTATATTTTATGACAAGTAAATGGAAGACCATTTCCCATCTTTATATGCATATGTATATAAAATCTTAGATGAATATTTAATCTTAAGTATATATATAATTTTATATATATACATATTTAAGATTTTATATCTATTATACTCATGCATATAACCTTAAGCCAATATCATTATAAGAATTATGAGCAATTTAGAGTACAGATTACAGCTTTATTTGAGAGAATAATTATATGCAGTACTAACTTCTATGAAAACAAGAACCTATTAATTCTATACAAATATGGGGATATTGGGGTAAGGTAGTAAAATGTTTGTAATACAAATCCAGAAACTTTTTGACTTATTTTATAGTGACAAAAATATTATGAGTAAATATAAGTAATATAAATTATTTAAGGAACATTAAAAATACAAATGGTTTGGGTTCTTATTTTCGGCGTAATATGATTCTAATTTGTAAATTTTCCTTGATTTCTTCCTTGGAGTTTAAAGGAAGTAAAGTTTTTAACCACAATACATGTGGTATTGTGTATTGTAATAAAATGTTAATTACATCTAAATACTTTCATCAATAACAAACATTACAATTCTGGTAACTTTTTCCCCTTCAAGTTTTTCTGGTTCCTGGTTTTAAACAAAGACAATCCAGTGTTTTGGTTTCATGTCATGTCCATTTATCCTACATTGGTGAAGAGGAAGAGGCACATGGTAGGACAAAGTCCTTCTGGTGAATATGGTTAGCTTCTACAAGCAACATTGTTAACATTGCTAAAAATCATATTTTATTAAGGGACTACAAGTATATGCTACTATCTTGCATTTCATGGATAAAATAAAAGTTATTTGGGAGTCACTTTACTCCTTTAAGTTTTTGGTTTTTTTCTGGTTGTTTAAAATTTGATTTATTTTAACAAAAAACCTCATAAGATCTACAACTCAGTAAAAGAACCTGGCACCACCCATAAGAAGGCTAATGGGTAAACATGCAGTTGCTATAGCTCCATAATGAAATATTTCTCAGATATATTTTAAAAATTACAGGCACTCAGTATTGCTATATCTTAAAAACATTACACTGAGTAAAGGAAGCCATGTACCAAAAAAGTAGATATTATATGATTTCATATACATAAAATTCTTTAAAAGCCAAAACTCACCAATGTATAGAAAGAAAAACTAGAACAACGAATGTGGGGGTCCTGTGATTGAGGTAACAGCTGACCAGAAAGAGGCATGAGGGAAATTCTTGGGAAATAATTCTCTATATTTTGATGTGGTGGCGATTAGGTCGGTGTATAGATTTCTTAAAGCTTCTTGAATGTTCACTGAAACATGCGGTTTATTATACATAAAATAGAGGCTTTAATAGCATAAATAAAATATGGTATTTCATATGTTAAATATGGAATTATTTAACCTTTTAAGATCATATTTAGCAGTTTGCATTATTAAAATTTGAATCATTGGAACAAACATTTTCTTACCTTAAAGTTGCAGGAAAATTGTAAAAACTGATAAGATAATTATTATGATAAATAAATTGCTAATATAGCTTCTTAATAATACTAGGAGATGTCATAGAGAAACAAAAACAGAAGCAAGTTACAAGAAAAATAGTCAAGAGAGTCTAAATTATAATTTATGAGAGAATAAAAACAAAGAGCTAATAAACATATAATTTTCATATAATTAACTACAGTCCAAAATGACATTTATACTTATTTGAAACTACAAGTTCTGTCCCTTAGTTGTTGGACTTTTATTATTCTTATTTTATTATCTTTATTATTTTTAAATAATAAAAGCTATGTTATCCAGAACAGGAGAAATAGATTATCATATAAAAATGTTACAAGGAATTGCTAAAATATGTAAGAATAGATATTTGTATGCTTGACAGTATATATTAATACAAGTATACTCACTGACATTCTTCTAGGAATTAAAAAAAATTAAAATATGCTTAAATTATTAGCCATACAATATTGAAAAAAGTCAACACTAGTAAAAAGCAAACTAAATATCAAAAATACAACACTGTCAAAACAAGGTGAACTATATTTTATACTGGATTTACAGAGTCATTTATAGTAATGTATTGGAGTCTGCAGTATGTATTATTAGTCTGCAGTATGATTAAATTTCACAATATATGTGTGTATGCATGAGATTGTATTATACACATTCTTAGAAGAAGTATACGTTAATCATGTGAAACCCAGACAGACACAAATTAGATGCCCCAGAATACACACAGAAATAGTGTGGAATTTAAGGGAAGAATATTTTTCTCTTGCTATTTAAAGTAATGAAAATAAAGGTTAGTAAAAATAATATCAAATTAGTATACATTGAATAAAAATAATTTTACTTCGGGGCACCTGAGTGGCTCAGTCTGTTAAGCATCTGCCTTCAGCTCAGGCCATGATCTCAAGGTTCTGGGATTCAGCCCTGCATCTGGCTCCCTGCTCATCTGGGAGCTGCTTCTTCCTCTCTGCTCCCCTTGCTTTTTCACTCTTTCTCTCCCTCTGTCAAATAAATAAATACATCTTTAATAATAATAAATCTTACTAATTTATTAATGTTTTAATATAATGAATAATTAATAAATATTAATAATCTTGCTTCATTTCTTCTTCATATAATCTTGAACTACAGTCCCTATATTTTTAAAGAGACACAAAATGTCTCCAATAAAACTATGAGCCTTTCTATTGTGCATAGTGAACATTTATCTAATAATATAAAGTTATACATTGATTTTTAAAAAATATTTTATTTTCTTTAATAAACATCATACGCTTGATCCTTGAACAAAGTGTTTAGAAGCATATAAGTTTTAACTCCTCCAAAATTTAATCAATAGCATACTGTTGACTAGAAGTCCTACCAATAACATAAACAGTCAATTAACACATATTTTGTATTGTATATGGATTTTATACTGTATTTGTATAATAAGGTAAGCTAGAGAAAAGAAAATGTTATTAAGAAAATCATAAGGAAGACAAAATACATATACAGTACTATATTTGTTGAAAAACATCAACATATATGTGGACCTACACAGTTTAAACTCATGTTGTTCAAGAGTCAATTGTGTGTGTGTGTGTGTGTGTATTACATAAGATACATTATTTAAGTATTTTATTTTTTTATCTATATATCTTAACTGCAATCTGCTATTTCAAATATACGGTCTCTGGGATTTTGTTTTTAAAACTCCCCAATCTCTTTGCTGGCTGCCCAGTAATGACCACAGATTGGGAAAATGATATCACGGATGACTTATGAAAGAATCTCCTTCAGCATTGCTTTACATAATTACTCTACATTTTTTGTTCAAGGTAAACTGCTTAATGGCATAATAACTTCTCTCCTGTTATTCTATTTAAAGTGGGAAGCTTGAAAAAATATTATATAAAAAACAATGGCTCTCGAATGTAGTTGTAATAAGTGGCACATCTCCATGTGAGTATAGTGTTTGGTAAAGTTAAAAAGAACTCTTAGGCTAAATTAAATTTTACATCTAAAGAATGTATGAGTTTACCAACCAAGTTTGCCATAATGCTCATATTAGCATGTATTATTGATTTTTAGTCTACATTAAATTTGTTTTTTCACATGCACATATTCTTAAGATTTAGCACATGAAGCATCTTCAAACCTCCTTTCTCAATCTCTTTTATTTAGACTTGAGTTTTTTACAGTAGTTTTAAGCCCACAGCAAAATTGAGAGGAATACATAGATTTCCCACATACCCCATCCTCTATACTTGCAAAGTATCCACCAATTTCAACACTCACCACCAAAGTGGTACATTTGTTACATCTGATTAACCTACACGGGGGAAATGTGGGGAAAGTGTTCCATAGCCCTGTGATTAGGTTTCAGCCTTTTAGTGACCGTAGGCCTCTGAAATGTGAGTTTCATAAGTATTCCTAAAATTATTCCCAACCACCCACCCACCCAACCCCACAAGCCATAGATTCACCTACCAGAGATGGGACAGGATGGTTAGAATAGGTTGGAGATGGTTATTTCCACCTTCCTAGATCACTTAGGGTCTGATAATAACTCAGCCAGTGTCTTTGGTTAACTAAGACAGAGTCCTCTGGCTTATTTTAAAATGAGTCCTTTTCTATAGTCATGATATTATAACAACTTTTAAGGTGACAGATAATAACTAGGCTTATTGTGGTAACAATTTCATTATATATGCATATATATGTGTGTGTGTGTGTACACATATATATTTATACATATATACATATATAAAATCACATGTACATCTAAAACAAATACAATATTGTTTGTCAATTATTCTTCACAGGGAATTTTTTTAAAAAATAAAAAATATAAACTGACAACAGAAAATGAATCCAAACAAACAGAAAAGGTTCTTTCTTTCAGAAAAGGCTGGAAGCACCAGTGGATTTCTTTATGGTATTTACTTTGGGAACCTGGTTGAGGTCCCGGTGGTCTCACCATATTGTGCGGGCACCCCCTTAAAACTAGGTCCCTCTGGAGTTCTTAACACTCAGACTTTTCCATACTAAACCTCCAGCAATTCATCAATTAAAGTTTAGGTTTTCCTACCCTCTCACTAGTGCCCACTGTGGTTTCTCCAAAATAGAAAACAAAAATCCAAGACTATAAATGAGATAATTAAATTACTGCCAGTTTTGCATTGAGGCATGTTCCATTTAACTGCAGAACCTTTAACACTGAAAACCATTATAGAAACAAAACAAAACAAAACAAAACACCATAATTTGGCCTGGCTGATTACTTCTTAGAATTCTCAAATCAGTCTACAAGGAAGAAAGCAGTTTCAAGTAAACTTTAAAAGAAAGGTAATAACCGGGGACACCTGGGTGGCTTAGTATGTTAAGTGTCTAACTCTTGATTTCAGCTCAGGTCATGATTTCAGGGTCTTGAGATCAAGCCCTGCAACAGGCTCCATGTTAAACACAGAGTTGGCTTGCTCCTCTCCCTTCCCCTCTACTCCTCTTCCCATCTCTCTAAAAAGTAAAATCAATAAAACCTTAAAAAAAATAAAAGAAAGGGAATGACAAATTTAAAATATGTGACTATATAAGATAATTTCCCAATAGTTATGAAGGCAATAAAGAGAACTAGCTAAGAAAACCATGTGAATACAGAGTAGCAACATCTCAGATTAATGAGAATGTCTTAATAAACCTAAATGTTTTTAAAGGAAAAATTCAAAAAAAAAATTAAGGAAAGCAATTTAAAAATAATCGTAGTCAAAGCAAAACAAAAGGAAATAAGAAAAACTTAGTGTAGCCTACTGCTTTAGCATAAGAGTTCTCATTATTAACTGTGTAACAGAAGATAACAGGGCAATTCCTAGCCCATTCTTTGGAAGAAATAGAATGCATTCACTAAGATTGCTGACCCTGGAGCTTCAGTGTCTGGTAATAACAGAATAAGATCCTGTAGGAGTAAATACCCTGTGGGTGTGGGGTAATATAAATGTAAATGGACAGAATAGAAAGAAAACAGTTACATGAAGTCACTGGGGGAGAGATGGTGGGAGACATTCTGTGGTTAGGAGTACACTGAGAGGATGGGAGTTTAGTAAGATGAATTTCATTTTTACAGTTTTTAATCTTAGACCAGATTCAGCCTGTGACGTGCCAGGGAAACCTCAGTTACTCAAAAGACTTCAAAGAATCTCAGAAAGGAAGTGTTAGAAAGGGGATTCCTAAACTCTGCTGGCAAGATCTCAGACTGTTCCTTGAGCCATGTGCTCAGTATACAAAAATGAAAAACTGAAGAACTGCCACTAAAAAAATAAAATATATTGTCTGAACAACCTTCTTTCTTGCTAAAACAAAAGATAGGACATTCATTGGAGGGAGAGACCAAAAACAAACAAACAAACTAATTAATTAATTAATTAATATTTGTTATGTCTAAGCTTTATGCAGAACTCCACAGTTTAACATTCACAATTTTCATGATACTATGCAAATTTCCTCAACATACAAAGAACCAGGAAAATAAATATGTTCTGAATAGAAATGAAAATCAAATGATAAAAATGTTGAGATGATCCATGTATACTAGATTATGCAACTTATAAATTTCAAGAGGCCATTAAAACTACCGTCAATGAAAGAAACTAAAATATTCTGACAATGAATGAAAGCTATAAAAGTTTAGCCAGAAATAGGAACAAAAACAACTAAATCAAAATCTAGAATTGAAAAAGTCAATATCTGAAAATTTTTAAAACACTAATCAGACTTTATCATAAAATAATATGAAGAAGCCATACTGAAGAAGAGAGCAGATAATAATGAAACTATTAAAATCTAAAGAGTAAGAGAAAATCTTAAATGCAGTATGATAAAAATGATGCATTATAACACATGGGACCAACTATTTGATTAATGAAATATCATAAAAATCTTGGGACGTAAGTATAGAGTAGAGCAGCATTTTTTAAATACCAAAAGAAAGAAAAATAAATTAATGCATAATTCTATATGTAGTAAAATTATACTTCAAGAAAAAGGTGAAATAAGACATCCTCAGAAAAAAAAAAGAAATCTAAGAGACTTTATTGCCAGATAATGTACAATGGAAGAAAAATCATTCCAGTTAGAAACTTCAACTTTCAGAAAGGACTGTTTAAAATCAGACATGTTAATCATCTAGTAAATATATAAAGTATTATTGTGTGTACCTTAAATTTTTATAAAACCGTTTAAAACAAAAGAGCATTTAAAAAATCCTTACAGGCATTATACAAACATTGTAAATGTAATGCAAGTACAAATTATAACATAAAGAAAGAACATGGACATAAAAAGATCTCTACATTTTACATGGAGGGATACAATAATGCTATAAATTGTGGAGATTTAAAGATATATATTTTGATTCCTAGTAAAATCACTACAAATAATGCAAATGAGCATAGACTTAAGGGCATAAAGGAAAATCAAAATGGAATTGTAAAACATTAGCTCAGTGGTTTAGCACCGCCTTCAGCCCAAGATGTGATCCTGGAGACCCAGGATTGAGTCCCACGTCGGGGTCCCTGCATGGATCCTGCTTCTCCCTCTTCCTGTGTCTCTGCCTCTCTCTCTCTCTCTCTCTCTCAAATAAATAAATAAATAAATAAATAAATAAATAAATAAATAAATAAATAAATCTTTAAAAAATAAAAAGTAAAAATAAAATAAAAAATTAAACATTCAAGAAGAATCCTGCAAAAGGAGACAGAATCTGAAGATACAAGTAGACAACAAAAATAAAATGGAAAATAAAGTAAAATAAATTAAATGAAGTGGCAATCTAAGCCAACCATTTAAATAATTACATAAAGAGACAATTGATGAAAGATTCCAGTTTAAAGCTAGAGATCACCAGAATGAATAAGAACATCTAGACACAATTGTATGCTCTTTAAGAGACACACTTTAAATAGACATGGCTCAGAGAAGTTAAAAATAAATGGTTGGGAAAAATATATCATTCAGTCAAGTAAGAATAAGCAATCTCCAGTAGCTATATTAATATCAGGTGAAATATGTGCCAAGATAAATAGTAGTGTTGAATATACACAGACAGAGGTCTCCATAATGATAGGAAGAGCCCATCCACACAGTGAGAACAACAATCACAAATGTGTATGCACATAATGGCAGAACATTTATTAAGATTTATTTATTTATTTGAGAGAGACAAAGACAGAGAGCGAGTGGGGGGAGGGACAGAAGGCAAGAATTTTAAGCAAACTCCACAAGGAGCCAGGGAGCCAGAGGCTGGGAGCTGGGAGCAGGGCTGCTCTCCCTCCCCTGAGATCGCCATCTGAACTGAAACTTAACCAACTGAGCCCTCTAGGTGCCCCAATGAGAGAGAACTTTAAAATACGTGAAGCAAAAGGCATAGAATTAAAGGAATAAATAAATACATAAATACATAAAAAATACTAACAAAATGCTAAAAACCACCACTCGGGAATGGATAAAATAACTGAAGAGAATATTAGAAAAGATGGAACAGGCCTAAGTAACACTATCAACTACCTTTCTTTTAAAATTTATCTATGGGATACTATGCCCCAATTAACATATTGTTAGCTATTTTCAACATATATTGTACATTCACTGGGCTATATTATATTTGAATTAATTATTAACAAGTAATAGTAATTAAGCTAAGAGAAAATATTGAAGTCATACAGAATATGTTCTCTGACCGTATGGGACTGATTTAGAAATCCATAATGATAATATGAATAAGAATATATGCCCTCAAATATTTATAAATTGAACAGTACACTTCAAAATAATCCATGGATAATAAATAAATAAATAAATAAATAAATAAATAAATAAATAATAATAAATAAATAAATGAATAATCAATCCATGGGTAGAGAAGTCACACATCAGAAAATAATTTGAACTACATTAATAATAACATATCAGAATTGTGAGAAGCAGCTAATACAATACATTGAGGGAAACTCATAGCCTTAAACTCTTATTTTAGAAAACAAGAAAAATCTAAAATTCCCAAACTTAGAAATTAAAAAGGAGTTCTTAAAAAATTAGAAAAAAAGATCAAATTAAAACCAAAATAGAATGAAGGAAATGATTCAGATAAAACATTAATATGAGAAAAAGAAAATGAACAAATAATGGAGAAAAAAACAATGAAATAAAAGCTGGTTTCTTGAAAAGGTAAATAAAATTCATCAGTTTCTAAGTAAACTCACAAAGGCTAAGAGAAGACAACCTACCAATAAGAAGGAAAGATTCTGAACAGCTTTAAACTAGTAACTTGACAAATTAAATGAAATGTACAGATAACTTTAAGAAACATAAATTTCTGAAAACAGAAACAAACAAGAATAGAAAACCTGAATAGTCTCTAGCTTTAGAAAATTCTTTCCATAAAGAACACCCCAGGCTCAGATACCTTATGGGTCGAGACCGTCTGTTATTTGAGGAAAAAATAATGCCAATATTAAGCACTTTGAGAAAGAAAAGAAGAAAGAGGTACTTACCAGCTTATTTTCTGAAGTCAGTGCTATTCTCTTACGCAGGCAGATGATGTTTTGACATGAACAAAAGCCCTGCAGATTGGACTTGACGATTAAAAAATGAAATCGTACCTTATTTCAATAACTACATATTGAGACCTGTTATAGAAATTTCATCTCTATTCAGATACTAAAATATACTTCCAATTTTTAACTTTGTTTGTGGTTTACTATGTTATTACCATTAACTTCTTTATAATAACCTTCCTTATTAATAGAAGAAAAATATTTGCAACTAACAAAGAATGCAGACCTATTTTACTTAGCGTAATGGCCTCAAGATTCATCAAAGTTGACATAAATGGCAGGATTTCCTTCTTTCTCGTGACTGAACAATATTCCAGTGTATACATATGACACATTTTTCCATTGACTGGTACTGAGGTTGTTTTTACATCTTGTCTATTATGAATAACACAACAATGAACATAAAAGCTCAGATCTCTCTCCATGATGATGATTTCATTTCCTTCAGAAGTAGGACTTCTAGATCATACTGTTCTTCTATTTAATTTTTTTTTTTTTTTTTTTTTTTTGAGGAATCTCCATACTGGTTTCCATTGTGGAGGGACCAATTTACATCCCTACCAACAGTGGACAAAGGTTCCCATCTTTCCACTTGTTATCTCTTGTCTTTTTGGTAATAACCATCCTAACAGATGTGAGGTGACATCTTATTGTGGTTTTGATTTGCAATTCCCTGACATTTAGTAAGATTGAACAACTTTTTATTTACCTTTTCATGTCTTTTTTGGAAAAAATGCCTATTTAGTTCCTCTGTGCAGTTTTTAATTGGATTTTTTTCCCTTTTTTCTTTTGCTTTTGAGATGAATGAGTTTTTCACATATTTTGGATATTAGCCCCTTATCAGATATGAGATTTGCAAATATTTTCTCCCATTCTATAAGTTGTGTTTCCATTTTGTGTGTGTTTTTGGTTTTTGGTTTGGTTTTATATTTGTTTTGGGAAGGTTGCTGTGCAGAAGATTTTTAGTTTTGTGTACTCCTACTTGTTGATTTTTTCTTTTGTTGTTTGTGTTTTTGCTGTCATATTTAGGAAATTTCTGCCAAACCTAAATCCAGTGATTTTTCCCAATTTTTCTTCTAGGATTTTTATGGTTTCACACCATATCTATAAGTCTTTATTCCATCTTGAGTTAATTATTGTGAGTGATGTAAGGTAGGAATCCAATTTTATTTTTATGCAGGTGGCTTTCTTCTTTACAAACATAATTTATTGAAAGAAACCATCCTTTCCCCCATTGAGTATTCTTGGATACCTTGTCGAATATTAATGGAACATATATACAAAGATTTTGTTTTTGGTCTTAGGTTTGTTCCATTGATATATGTATATATTTTTAAGCAAAAATCATACTGTTTTAATTACTATAGTTTTGTGGTATGGTTTAAAAGCAGGTAGTATAATGCCTCCAGCTTTGTTAACCTTTCTCAAGATTTCTTATAGTAGCATACAAATTTGAGAATAGTTTGTTTTTTTTTTTCTATTTCTGGGTAAAATGTCACTGAAACTTTTTATAGGGATTCTATTGAATCTGTCGGTTGCTTTGGGTGGTATAAACATTTTAATAATATTTTTTAAAAAAATCATAAGCATGGAATATTTTTCCATTTATTTGTGTCTTCTTAATTTTCTTTAATGAAAGTTGTGGTTTTTAGTGTACAGATGTTTTACCTCTTTGGTTAAATTAATTCCTTAGTATTTTATTATTTTGGTTCAATTGTGAATGAGGGTTTTTTTCCCCCATGTTTTGGTGATTGTATATGAAAACACAGCTATTTCCTGTGTGTTGACTTTGTATTCTGTAACTTTACTGACTTTGTTGATTAGCAGTTTTGGGTGGAGTTTTTAAGATTTTTCTCTCTAATATTATATCATCTATAAACAAAGACAATCTTGATTCTCCCTGTCTTATTTTGCCAGCTTTTATTTCTTTTTCTTACTTGATTTCTTGGGTTAGGACTCCCAGTACTATGTTGAATAAGAGTAGTGAGAGTGGGCACCCTTGTCTTTTTCCTGATCACAAAGGGAAAGCTTTCAAACTTTCAACATTAAGTATGATGTTGGCTGTGAGTGTGTTATATGTGCCTATTTAAGGTGTTTAGGTATGCCTTTCTGTGCCCAATTTGTTGAAGGTTCTTATCATGAAGGAATGTTGTTTTATAAAACACTTTTTCTGCATCTATTGAGATGATCATATGATTTTTATCTTTCATTCTATTAATATAGAGTATCAAATTATTGATTTGCATATATTGAACCATCCTTGCATCCCAGAGATAAATCCCACTTCATCACGGTAAATGATCTTTCAATATGTTATTGAATTAGGTTTGCTAATATTTTGTTTAGAATCTTTCCATATATATTCATCAAGGTTATTGGTATATAGTTTTCTTTTCTTGTAGTGCTGTTATCTGGCTTTGAGATCAGGTTAATCCTGGCTTCATAAAATTAGTTTGATAGTATTCCCACCTGATCAATTTTTTGAAAGTGTTTTAGAACTACTGGTTATTTCTTCTTTAAATATTTAGTAGAATTCACCAGTGAAACCATCTTCTTCTAAGGTCTGCTGTGCCAGGAAGGTTTTTTTTTTTTTTTTTTTTTTTTTTTTTTTTTTTTTTTTTATTACTTATTCAATTTCCTTACTCATTATTAGTTTTTTCACATTTTCTATTTCTTTGGTAAATTATGTCAATTTCATCTGTATTATCCCATATGTTGCTGTATAACAGTAATAATCTTTTATGATTTTTGTTATTTCTGTGGCATCACCTATAATATCTTATATTCTGTTTCTGATTTTATTTCTGACTCCACCCTCCTTTTTTCTGAGTTAGTCTAGTAAAAGATTTGTCAGTTTTATGTTTTCAAAAAACAGCCCTTGATTTAATTGATTTTTTTGTTTTGTTGTGTTTCAGTTGTCTTTCTGGTTTCTTTTTTTTTTTTTTTTTTTTTTAATTTCCACTCTGATCTTTATTTCCTACTTTCTGCAAACCTTGGGGTCAGTTTATTTCTCTTCTTTTTTCCAGTTCCATGAGGTATAAAGTGGCATTGTTTATCTGAGATCTTTTTTGTTTCTTTATGTAGGCATTTATCAGAATAAACTTCCCTCCTAGAATGACTACTGCAGCATTCCATAGGTTTTGATAAGTTATGCTTCCCTTTTCATTTGTTTCAATATATTTTTTATTTCACTCCTGAGTTATTCTTTAACTCATTATTCATTCAAGAGCAAGTTGTTTAATCTCTAAATAGTTGTGTAATTTCCACCTTTTCTTGTTATTGATTTCTAGTTTTATATCATACTGGTCAGAAAGATACTTGGTATGATTACAATCCTATTAAATTTGCTAGGACTTATTTTGTGATTTATCATGTGGTTTGTCCTGAAGAATGTTCTATGTGTACTTGAGAAGAGTTTGTATTCTGCTCCTGTTAAATGGAATGCTCCGTATAGCCCTATTAGTTCTGTTTCATCTAAAATGTGGTTCAAATCCAGTATCCCCTTGTTGAGTTTTTCATCTGGATTATCAATCCATTGTTGAAAGTTGGGTATTAAACTCCCCTACTATTATTGAACTATTGTCCATTTCTCCCTTCATTTCTATTAGTATTTGCCTAATATTTAGGTACTCCAATGTTAGATGAATATATTTATGATTGCTACGTTTTTGATGACTTACTTCCTTATCATTGCATAATGACTGCCTTTGTCTCTTGTTACCAATTTTTAATGTTTGCTTTCTCTGATATAAGTACAGATACACTTGCTTTATTTTGAGTTCCACTTGCATGAAATATCTTTTGCCATTTATTTACTTTGTGCCTATGTGTGTCCTTAAAGCTGAAGAGAGTCTCTTTTAGGGAGTATATAATTGGATCTTTTTTTTAAATCCATTTAGCTATTCTGTGTCTTTTGATTGGAAAATTCAATCCATTAATATTTAAAGTAGTTATTTATAGGTAAGGACTTACTAATGCCATCTTAACATTTGTTTTCTGGCTGTTTTATAGTTCCATTTTTTTTTTTTTTTTTAGATTTTTTTCTTGCTGTTTTCCTTTATAAATTGCACTGAATACTGTAACTTCAATAATATTAAAAACTATCATTTTACTCTTCCCCTTTTGATGCTTATAATGTCACCATTTACATATTTTTATCTTGTATATCTATTAATAAATTGTTGAAGCAATATTTTTAATTTTTTTGTCCCTTCTTTTATACTAGAGCTAGTAGTTAACACATCACCATATTATAGTATTAGACTATTCTAAATCTGATTCTATGTTTGTCTTTATCATTGTATTGTATATTTTCAAATATTTTCAAGTTAACTAATTTGCATCCTTTTGTTGAAGAACTCCTTTCAGCATTTCTTGTAAGGCAGGTTTAATGGTGATGAATCTCCTCAGCTTTTGTTCGCTGGAGAAAAGTCTTTATTTCACCTTCAATTCTGGAAGACAACTTTGCTGAGTAAAGTCTTTTGGCTGGCAGGTTATTCTTTCTGTACTTTGAATATATCACTCCATTCTCTCCTGGCCTACAAGAACTCTGCTGAGAAATCCACCGATCACCTTGTGGGAATTCCCTTGTATGAGAATTGTTTTTCCTCTCATTGCTTTTAAAATTCTCTCTTTGCCATTGGTTTTAGATTTATTATTATATGTCCTGGGAAAGATCATTTTGTTGGGGTATTTTGAGGTAACCTATTGAATCATGAACTCGGATATCCAAATCTCTCCTTAAGTTTGGGAAGTTTTTAGGTGTTATATCTTTAAATAAACTTTCTTCCTTTCTTTTCCATCTGGGACCCCAATGATAGGTACATTATTTATTTGTATAGCATCCAATGATTCCCATAGGCTTTCTTCATTCTTTTTCAATCCTTTTTTTTGCCTTTCTGACTACATAATTTCAGATGATGTCTTTTGGCTCACTGATTCTCTCTTAGCTTGTTCAAGTCTGCTGCTAAAAATTATTGAGATTGGTTCTTGTTTTCTTCAGAACCAAAATTTCTGTTTGGTTCTTTTTTTATGTTTTCTATCTTTTTGTTAAACTTCACATTTTGTTCTTGTGGTATTTCTCTGATATCATTAAATTGTTTATCTGTGTCATCTTGTAGCTCTCTGAGTATCATTAGAACAATTATTCTTTGTCAGGCAATTCTTAGATCTCCATTTTATGGGATCTGTTACTGGAGGCTTACTGTATTCCTTTATTGGACTTATATAGTCCTGATTCCTCATAATCTTTATAGCCCTGCATAAGGGTCTGTGTATTTGAAGAAGCAGCAGCATCGTCCAGACTTCAGGGACTGCATTAAGGAAAGGCTTCCACTTTCAGATGGGGGCATGATAGATCATGCTATGACTCTGGGTCTAGTGGCACAGGCCAAGTGTGAGGGTGCATGGCAGCAACAGGTCCAAGAGAACATTATGTCTTTTTGACTCAGGACACTGAGTTCCACAGCATTAACAACTCTGTGGTACTAGGAAACACTGTGGTAGTTGGGGGCGGGGGAGGGTGTCTGCAGTGGTTCTAAGGGCTGTTGTGTTCCTTAGTGGTACCCCAAGACTGACAAAGACCAAGAAGGCGGTGAGAGCTGGTGGTGTTATGAGGGCTAGTTGTAGGTGCCTTATGTGGTTGCAACAACTAGTTGCAGGTACACATGTAATGTTGGGGATCAGGGTCGTTAGTCAAGGGCTGTGGACAACTGTGGGCTAACTGGCTGCCATTGGAGTTCAGTTGTTATCCCGCTCTCCTATGGCTGCACACTCTCCCCTTAGGCACAAAAAATGCAGCAGAAACTGGGGATGTAGTGAGGCTGGATGTGTGTCAATGCACAGCTTTAAGGACTAGCTATAAGTGTGTGTATAAGCCAGTGACAGAAAGCAGGACCTAACCCATGAACAGCTGTGAGGAACCTAGCTGTCAGTGTGGTCACCCTTGACTACACACTCTCCTTTTGGGCATGCGTACTACAGAGAAGGCAGATGAAGGGCTTTAGATCTGTGTGGTGCAGGTACACAGCTGGAGCGGCTAGCCCTAAGGGTGGGCACAGTGGTAGGGGTCAGCTGGAAGCTAGGCTGGTTTTATTTATACTCACTTAGCTGCAGAAGCTCAGCCTGGATACCAGTATGCCCCCCATGCTCTGATAGAGCAGAGAAGAACTCAAGTAGCTAGCATCTTACAAGCACAGGCACAGAGACATAGAAAGCCTATCAATGCCAGCCCTAGGTTCCCATAGGGTTGGGATGGAGAGGGGTGGAAGTACTCAGGAAAGACTGAAGTGGCTGGCAAGTAGTCACCATCAGCAAATCCAAATACCCATGGGGTGACATTTGGCAAGCTCCGCCTGCAGAGGATGAGGTGTCCGTTGACTTGTCAGTGGCAAATTCTGCTGGTTTTGTCTACAGAGCAGTTTTCTGGGAACTGCTATCTCTCTAACAATAACTTGTGCTTTTCTCCCATAATTCTAGCTAGGTCAAAACATCTGTTTTGCCCATCTGGATGGGGTAAAACCAAGGCAGGATCGTCGTGCAGCACTTTGAAAGGCTGGCAATCTGGTTGCTCATGCTGTTCTTCCTTTCTTGGTAAGAGGAACTGTAGCTAGAAGGTTCCCTCTGGCACTGGACAATGCCCATCAGGGGACAGAGTGATGAGAGCAAAAATAAATTGTCTCCCTTCTCTCCTTGTGCAATTATTCTGTTTTTTGTTTGTTTGTTTGTTTTATTGCTTTGCTAAAACTTCCTAAGTGGATTTTACAGTCTCCCATAGCTATTTTTGTTCATTGAGAGTTATCCGATTGATCTTTGTAGGAGGACAGAGAAGCTGAGTTCTCCTTTGTTGTCATTTTTTTTCTGCAATCCCTCTTGGGCAATTTGTTCTTTCTCCTTATTTTTTCATCAGATCCTCCAGTGCACACAATATCATGTAAATGTCACGATTCAGAGTTGTGCAAGAAAGTACTCACATGGAATTGAGATTTAGTAGATTAAAACTGCAAAGTCGGCAAACCTGTGGACCAGTTGAAATAATGTAGATTCATAAACTAATAATAAAACTAGCCATATGAAATAAAATGTGTTAATCTCCTGCATAACTACGTGCCGCCTCTTTCAGTGACCAAAATAAAAGAGCCACATCTGGCTCACTGTTACAAACTACATTTCTGGTACCAAAAATTACGTGTGTTTGTGCTTCTAGTAAATATGTTAGTTCCTGTAATATTAATTAATATGTAAATGGATATGAACAGCTCTAAGAAGCCATCTGAGACCATGTCCTTTATAAAATTGTAGAAAATTTGTTTTGCAATTATATGATGCTTGTTTTGGCCTGAGAGCTGAAATGTGGGTCATTGTTGTAAATGAGGCAGAAAAAAATTGATTGTAGTGCATTTAATATGTATTGGGGGCTTAGCTCTCCAGAAGTATCTGGTTAATAGGAATTTTTAACTCATCTTTTCTGTTTAAGGTACTTACTGTATTTTGTGTGTATGTGTCCAGAATCAGAGGTTATAACAGTTATATTTTGTTGAAGTAAAAACTTCTATGAATTAAGGTGCTTGAAAATTAGAAAGTCAGCATCCCAACTTAACATTTTTTTAAACAAAATCTGATGTATTACAATAACACTATCACCTACAGATAAAGAGGAGGAGTCAACAATCTTTCTTCTTTGGTCTGACCAAATAACTGACTATCCTCTGATCACAGGTATCCACATAAAGTTTTCCTTCAAAAAAATGTTTCTTCATTTTGCTAAAATGAAGACTGAACATCACACTGAATACTACATTTCACTGCAGCAAAAGAACATAACTACCAGGGACTTACCATTAAAGAAATAATTATAATCTTAGGGCATAAAAACAGACAGAAACCACTTAAATTCTTAAAATAAGTTTTCATATAAAAATTGATTCCTAGAAGTTTTTCATTGGTTGCAGAAAAAAAGAAAAATCAATGTTAGTTATATCTTATGAATTACATTTTTGTGATTTATTATATGTCTGTAATTTTGAATATGGTTTGTTATTTTCTAAGAACTACGTTTGACATTTCATAAAAATCTTCATCTTCCCTTTTAAGCTTCCTACCAGGTGATTTTTATCAACAATGATTTTATTTCAAGTGAGTCCTAAATTCAAAATCTGCCTAATTTGAATTTCTTAGTCTCTTTCTTTTTCCTCAAATACTGATCTTAAGTACAAAATTCAACTCCTTTCAACTCAGGATTACTTCAAGTAAAGATAAGAGTCAAAGACTGTTAACTAAGCCCTGAGCTTCTATTCATCCTTGCCAGTAAGCCACATTCCATAGGCTATGTAGGAGTGGGGTCAACTTTGCCCTTATGAATTTTCACCTCTTTCCA
Source organism: Canis lupus dingo (assembly GCF_003254725.2). Classification (NCBI taxonomy): domain Eukaryota; kingdom Metazoa; phylum Chordata; class Mammalia; order Carnivora; family Canidae; genus Canis; species Canis lupus. Next base: position 57,509,737 of record NC_064257.1, on the reverse strand, counting down.
GGGTACAGAATAGCACTTTCCCCTGAACTACAAACATTGCTTGCTATGTCAAATTGTTGGACTCCAATTCTGATTGCCTACGTGGAAATGTCATCATGAACTTCTTATAATCATAAGGCTCATGCAAAACTTGTTCTTTGTTACTGCATTTTGAACTTCTTTGTCCAGATCATTCCAGTTATTTTGATTCAGGAACGTTAAACCTAGTAAGGGAGTCTAGAATTCTCCTTTGTAGCCCTGGTGTCTGTCCATTTTACTGTAATTAACGAAACTCTTTTAAATTAAGGCTTTGAAATACAACATTTAAAACTAATTATAGGGCAGCCCAGGTGGCTCAGAGGTTTAGCGCCTCCTTCAGCCCAGGCCGTGATCCTGGGGTCCCAGGATCAAGTCCCACATCGGGGTCCCTCATGGAGCCTACTTCTCCCTCTGCCTGTGTCTCTGCCCCCCTCTCTATGTGTCTCTCATGAATAAATAAATAAAATCTTAAAAAAAAAAAAAAACTAGTGGTATGAACAGACTTCTGAGAATTTGACATAATGTCACCGTAACAAATAGTAACTATAGGCCAAATTTCACTGTTAGAGACCCTCAGAAACAGTGTGTTCCATAACTATTACAAGTATCCTGAACTTGCTTCCTTAATAGAGTGTTTATATCTTTATTTGTGGATTTTTTTGTCTTACATATTATTTAAGAGTTAAATGACTCACTTTTTATCACTATTCAAATCTGTTATCTGTTTCTGAAATTTATTGATTATGTTTTGGGCCCTGAGTGTGACAAATCCAATGGGAAGTTTTAAAAATAAACCTATTTTCATATTATGATTAGATCCATAATTATAATTTCAATATTCCAAAATAGAGAATTCTTTTAAAAGTACATATAATTGGTTAAGAAAGAGAAGCTAATTATATTATGAAATAATAAGACTAGAGGACTTATAAACTCCAACTACTTTTTACCTCTATAGGTTCTCCAGTGCTTAACCATATTACCAAATGTTTTCTATTTCTATTTTGATACCCTGTTGAGTCCCCAACTTCAACGCACACAAAACTCAACTGAGTATATTTTTATTTAATAATCAACACACTTTCTAAACCTTTCTAGTTTTAATAATAGCATATACAAGTAGAATGAAATTGTGAAACTATCAATCATTGTTTCTGCTACAAAATAAAATAAAAAATAAAGAAGAAAAAAAAGATTTAGAGTAATGTGCAATTTAATTCTCACATCAGCCATTTATTTAACAATATAGAGTATCTATGAAGTATAGGTATTGTTGTGGATCCAAGAATACTATAGTAAGTGGAATAGATACTTCCCCTGCCTAGTGGTGGAGAGAGATAGTCAATTAACAAAACGCATAAATGCATAGCATGTCAGCTTGCAGCAAATGCCCTGGATTGACTTCTAGAATGACAAATGAGAAATATTATTTCAGTCAAGAACCACTCAACCTCAATGAATGGCTTATCCTAGCCTTTAGGCAACATAAAAATATAAGGAAATGTAATACTATAAGATGAATACTTCCTGAATTATGTAACTTAAACATCAATAATAGGATAAAATAGCCTAGATTGAGGCTGTAACAATCTCAGTCAGTTCCTTTCTATGTCTATTACAATATGAGCTTTTTAAAGGCATACATGTACATTCTAAAGGACTGTCTACCCTAAATCTGCATAAATTACCAGAAAATAACAAATGAACAACTGAGCAAATAAAAACCTAAATTAGAGTAATCCATATCCAACTTGCCAAGTATATATGCATGCATATGAATATATGATAAGTGAAGATATTTTCTAGAAGACCCAAAACAACCTTTTACATTAGTAGGCAGAGATAGTTAGTTTCTTTTCCCGTCTTTTCCCCTTAAATGTCTATATTTTAGGGAAAATCTGTAGTGTATTTTTGCCTAAGTCTGCATTGACTATATGCTTTTTTCCAGGAACAAATGGTATTTCTTGAAGTAAAACAAGTTCTTCATCACCTTGAAGGAAAAAATAATATGAAACTTAAAAACTAATTATTATATTATATTATATTATATTATTATATTATATTATATTTTAAGTTAGCTCTATGTCCAATGTAGAGCTCAAATTCACAACCCTGAGGTCAAGAGTCCCATGCTCTATCTACTAAGTGAGCCAGCCACCTACACTATATTTTCTTTTTAATGTTCTTTGTCAAAAGCAAAAATAAAAAGCAAAGCAAAATATCTCTAGAGTCCAATTTTACCCAGATTAAACTTATTACATATAAAAAGATTTGTTATAGAGATAAGTACCTTTTGGATTCTCAAGCAATGTCATTTCATTTTCTTACTCTTCTATTACACCTGACAATTAATTGATTAACTGGTCTCCAAACCATCACCCTAATCTATATTTCTTGCATATAAATGGTATCTTGCAAGGTGTTTCCTATTTCAAATATGGAGACATATTTGCCTTTTTCTAAAGTATCACACTTATCATTGTAAAAGTTCAGAAGTCAAGCTGTTCTGAAAGGTACTTATCCTTTTCTGTAATTGTTTGGCATCATTTTAGTGTTAGCTCTATGAATACTCTGTTAGTCCAAGATCTTGACTTACACAGATGAGGTGCAAAGTAGGCACTTAATTATATCTTACTGATACATTGCCTGATGAATTTAGACATCTTTCTAAAATAAACTGTTGTATTATGTATAACTCCACTCATGCATTCAAGCTTTTTCAAACTCTTGAAAGAATGCTTCTGTCAAAATATATCATATTTACACAAAATGCAGCAATTTGACTTTAAAATAATATATATAGCAAAGAGGAGTCCCTAGATAAATTTAGAGAGAAAGATGATAAGATATGAATGACAGGAGAAGACAAGTATTTTTACAGTATAATTTTAGGGAGACAGGAAAGTCAAAGAAATGATTAGAATTCTGGAAATTGAGTGACAGTATTTTCCAAGTGACAGTGAATAAGCAAGTCAAAAAATAAACAAGAATATTCTCTTTGGAAAAGGAGTAGGAGAATCGTACTTGATAAGGAAAGTATGGTAAAAACACACATAGATAGGCAAAGTGGTGTTAAAAATCATCTAAAAAATGATATTTCTGTATGTGAAAATAAATTCTTATTTGAGGAATATTAATATTGAAAATAAAAAATAATTTTTAAATGAAGAATAACTTTTTAAATATCTAGCTTTAATTGAATTGGGTATTTTTTAAAATGCAGGTGAAAAACTTCCTTATATGTGTTTTTCTTTTTTTTTATTGAAGTGAAATTCTCATCATAAAATTAAATATTATAAAGTATATAATTCAGTGGCATTTAGTTTATTCACAAAAGTGTGCAACCACCACCTCTTTCTGGTTTCAGACGTTTTCATCTCCCCAGGAAACATTCTGTGCAACAAGTAATTACTCCCATTCCCACCTACCCCCATCCTCTGGTAACCACTAATATCCTTCCTGTCTTTATGGATTTGCCTATTCTGGCTACATCATATGAAAGGAATCATAACATGTGATATATTGTGACTGTCTTCAGAAGACATGGAATGGTAATTTAAAATAAAGCATTAAAAAAAAAAAGAAAAGAAAAAAAATAAAATAAAATAAAGCATTTAAACCAAAGGAGTTTTAGAAAATTTGAAGAAAAATTTTAGAATAAGGTCTCTGGCAAAAATAACCAGAATGGAAATATGTGTCTAGTCAATGTTATTGTACAATTATTTAAACTTTTTTTATTTTTGAATTTTCAATGTGATTCATCAATTGTGAATAAATCTGTCACAAACATAATCTATATAACCAACATAGGAATCATTAAATGGGAGGGGAATATGGTGATACAACAGGGCCAATCTGTTTCCTTCCTAGCAGCTTTATATAGAATTTGGAGATGATATGTTAAAAGTACCTATCAAACTATGTTGCAAATAGTAGTAATTTAATAAACTGGATTCATTTTTAGTTATTCAATGACTGCATACATACACATCAATTTTCCTCTTATGAAATCTCTGAAATACTGTCTGTCACTAACAAATTTTCTTAAGACACGGATGTTTCTGGAATGCCTAAGCGGCTCAGTGGTTGAGCGTTTACCTTTGGCTTAGAGCATGATCCTGGAGTTCCCGGGTTGAGTGCTGCATCAGGCTCTCCATGGAGAGCCCACTTCTCCCTTTGCCTATGCCTCTGCCTCTCTCTCTCTGTGTGTGTGTGTCTCATAAATTAAAAAAAAAAAAAAATCTTAAAAAAAAGGCACAGATCCTTCCATACAAACATGAAGAGCAAAAATGAAAAAGAATATATTTCTTCATAAACTGAGACTCTGAGAACTTATTTATAACAAAAAATTAATAATATTAGAATCCAAAATCCATGAGATTTGAGTGCCTTTTCTGTGGCCAACAAGAAAATGTGCTCTTCCTGTAAATTTGTTAATATTTCAATACATAGCAGGCTTGGAAATAATTTTCCAAGCTACTGCTCTGTCCTGAGTGTTGAGAAAGGCCAAATGAATGTGTTTACCATGCTGAGAATTAAAACTCAGAGAGTTATAGTATCACTATTACCATATGAGAATGGGTATAATATGTAAAAGTTGGTTTAAAATGCTGATTAACTTAAAATGCCTTCTATGTAAAACCCAAACCTCATTATTAGAATATAAGCATACCAAAGTATCTTTTGCATATCAGTACTGAAAAACAAATGAGTGAATGAATGAAGAAATACAGAGAGTAGAAAAAAATTTTTTTCCCAAAATAATTTGCCTCATTTGAATATCAAGATCTTATTTTCCAACATGCATTTAAAATTTGGTTTCATCTTTAATGAATTTCTTTATTCTTCTTGGTAAAACTAACCCATCCCTCCTTTGAGCTTCTTTCTATCTCTCCAAAGTCTCTATTCATAGACCCATTAATACTATATTCTATTGATAGTTGAAATCTACATCTTTAAATATAAGCTTTCTGTGCTGTAAACCACAGAAGCATAGGCATGTTGTTTATTGCTTTTGTCCCAATGATTTGTACAGCAAATAGTACACATTTGGTAGTCATTATATATCTATGGCAATGTTTACTATGTGTAAATGAATAAAGGAGCATATTGGAAACAATGTTATGGTATAAAGTTCTGCATTCTTCTTTTTTAAGATTTATTTATTTATTTATTCATGAGAGACACAGAGAGAGAGAGAGAGAGAGAGGCAGAGACACAGGCAGAGGGAGAAGCAGGCTCCATGCCGGGAGCCCAACATGGGACTCGATCCCAGGTCTCCAGGATCACGCCCTGGGCTGAAGGTGGTGCTAAACTGCTGAGCCACCCAGGCAGCCCAAGTTCTGCATTCTTAATGAGAGCTCATAGTATTTCATAGTATTTTTTTAAAGTAATTTTATAATTATTTTCATCTTTGACTATTTGCTACTATCTTTCTGTCCTTTGTGGACTGACATTTTTGAAATCCATTCTGAATTATGGAAATTTTTACTAGAGATATTATTTCTTCCAGCTGCTTTTTGAGAAAACAGAGATGATTTTCTGGTCCTGTTTCCAACGGCCAAAATTTTTCAGAGATAAAGGGTTTGGAGTATGTTAGTTAACCAACTTCACTGGACTGTGTCCCCATTTCCAGATTTTAGTAACATCAGTTGATAAGGCTTAAAGATGCCTCTTCTCTGGAAAAATCATTCTCAGTTTAAGATAACCCTGCCTAAAAAGTTAAGCACCCTACTCCTGCCAAGGCAGTCAATACCCTATAACTGAGTGATAGAGGTAAAAGTCCCCCTTTGTTCTCAAAATGTATAAAACCTGTGTTAAGACATCCTATGAGACCAGAGGGATGCTAGTCTCCAGACAAGACAATCTGGATTAGTTTTGCTTCTCTATTCTGTGTCCATCATTTCCCTTTGACTAGAGCTCCTTCCTCAACAAATAACTTTCACATAAATCCCCAAAACTCTACTGCTAAGGAATCTAATCTGAGACACTTGATACCTGACATAGTCCTTGGAATCAAACTGTAAGGATGGTACTGATATGGAAGTGGCCATTCTCCAGCTGGGCTGTAAAGAAGACTGCATCACAGGTAGTATGTATAACAGGACTGATAGTAGGGCATTATTTGTAGCAGGGCATTTTCACCTGGGGGACCTGTGATGGAATATAGATATAAAGAGATATTCTAAATTGTGCATTAGCCCTTGTCTTTGAGAAGTATGGAGAAAATAGCAAACACAAGGAATGTGGAATTTGATAGCCTTTAATAGGTGACTAATACACTGAAGAGATAAAATGACAGGCTTAGATAATTTAAGCAGCAAATTAAAACCAAGTATAAGATGCCATAGCATTACAGGGTTGCACAGTTCTTGTCTCATTTAGTCAAAGAACAAACAAATCTCGCAGACACAAGAATCCATCAAAATCCTAGAGGAGAACACAAACAACAACCTTTTCAAACTTGGCCACAGCAACTTCTTGCAAGATACATCTATGAAGGCAAGAGAAACAAAAGCAAAAATGAACTATTGGGACTTAATCAAGATAAAAAGCTTCTCCACAAGAAAAGAAACAGTCAACAAAACTAAAAGAAAACCTACAGAATGGGAGAAGATATTTGCAAATGACCTATCAGATAAAGGGCTAGTATCCAAGATCTATAAGGAATTTATTAAACTCAACAGCAAAGAAACAAACAATCTAATCATGAAATGGGCAAGAGACATGAACAGAGATTTCACAGAGGAAGACATAGACATGGCCAACAAGCACATGAGGAAATGCTTTGCATCACTTGCCATCAGGGAAATACAAATCAAAACCACCATGAGATCCCACCTCACACCAGTGAGAATGGGGAAAATTAACAAGGCAGGAAACAGCAAATGTTGGAGAGGATGTGGAGAAAGGGAAACCCTATTGCAATGTTGGTGGGAATGTGAACTGGTGCAGCCACTCTGGAAAACTGTGTGGAGGTTCCTCAAAGAGTTAGAAATAGACCTGCCCTACGACCCAGCAATTGCACTGTTGAGGATTTACCCCAAAGATACAGCTGCAGTGAAATGCAGGGACACTATAGCAGCAATGTCCACAATAGCCACTGTGGAAGGAGCCTCCATGTCCTTTGACAGATGATGGATAGAGAAGATGTGGTCTATAATACAAATGGAATATTCCTCAGCCATTAGAAGAGAGACTACCCACCATTTGCTTCAACGTGGATGGAACTGGAGAGCATTATGTTGAGTGAAGTGAGTCAGTTGGAGAAGGACAATCATCATATGGTCTCACTCATATGTGGAATATAGGAAATAGTGAAAGCGATTATAAGGGAAAGGAGGGAAAATGAGTGGGAAAAATTAGAGAGGGTGACAAACCATGGGAGACTCCTAAATCTGGGAAACAAACAAGGGTTGCAGAAGGGGAGGTCAGTGGGGGGAGAGGGTAACTGGGTGATGGGCACTGAGGAGGGCACTTGATATAATGAGCCCTGGGTGTTATACTATATGTTGGCAAATTGAATTTAAATTAAGAAAAATGTAATGTAAAAAAAATGAACAATAAAAAAAGAAATGGACGTACTAGCATTTAATTAATATTGAAATCTAGTTAACATCAAAATGCAAATAAAATGGTGATGACTTCAATAAATGAATTGACTCCTAAATCAATGGAGATTTGTGAATATATCCATTAAATTATAATACTTGTTCAACCTCATTAACTTTTCATACTATTTTTGGTTCCATGGTCTTAGAGATTACATATCTTAGTAAAATGATCATGAAAATACTGTTTTGTCTCTTGAAATGAAAATGGTGTCATGAGAGCAGTTTCTCGATTGGTCAGTGTCATTTATATAATGATTACTCTTTGTCACTCATTATTTTGATTAAATGCCAAGGACTGTTCTTTTTTCATTTAAATCTTCACAGGATGTGTGAATTTCTCCACACAGGATCATTCCTCAGTTCATTATATTGATTGACTAGAAGCTTTGCCATGTGTTTATTTAATAAGTATTTTTTAAAATGAAAAATTAGGAGTATTTACTTTTGTCTGTTTTGTTTTCCTAATCATTAGCATTATAAATGAGTCAGTGTGGTATAAAAGAATAGAATTAGTAATGTGAAATCAATGGGAAATAGAGTTAACATCATTTATTTGACCCTTTTCATGGAAAATATATTACCATTTTTTTTGCCTTTAAAATTTCAAAACCGGGGATCCCTGGGTGGCGCAGCGGTTTGGCGCCTGCCTTTGGCCCAGGGCGCGATCCTGGAGACCCGGGATCGAACCCCACGTCGGGCTCCCGGTGCATGGAGCCTGCTTCTCCCTCTGCCTATGTCTCTGCCTCTCTCTCTCTCTCTCTCTGTGACTATCATAAATAAATAAAAATTAAAAAAAAAATAAAATAAAATAAAATAAAATAAAATTTCAAAACCAATGGATTAATATAATTATATCATATCATATTATAAATGCATGTCAATAGCAGAATTGACTTTATTCTCTCCTAGTTAATTTCTAACATGTAAATTAGAATAGTCATGTTCCAATGGAAATGTGCAGGTTTATAGGGAATGTTTACCCCTTATATGATTGGAGATAGAGTTAATCTTGTCAAAAACAAATATTTATTGCAATCAGATGGCATTTTCTCAAATGAAAATAATAAGGCTTAATGATATTCCTCATAAAGTATATTTTAAGAATATTTTATTATCATAAAGTATATTTTTAAGAATATTTTATTATTAAGGAAGTTTCTAAGAATTTCAGAAACTATTTTTCTGAACTAGAATAAGGCAGACTAAGGTCATAGATAATTGCTCCATTTCTCTTCTCATTTTTTTTTTCTTTTATGTCCAAGTTGCTTATCTGATAGAATGGATTTCCTTTAGTGAAATTTTATTATAAGGGATTTAAAAATTCTTTTGTGAAGATCATAATCCTTACTGCGCAGTATTTGAAAATCTAACCTCTGTAAGACTAAGAGCAAATATTATGCAAATAAAGACCAAAAGAATGATCGTGATGGTGCAATATCCCTTCAAAGTCCTTCAGTCATGCTGAGGTAACACTAAACATCTTTGAGAAATATGCCTCCCCAAAATTTAATTCATCCTAATCGTATGGGAGGTCAATTGAAAAACAGTAGTAGTCCACATAGCTACATTAAATTGTTGTTTTGATTTTATAAGTGTTTTTCTTGCCACAAATGTGGCACAGGAGGCTCAGGTTAAATATTTGCACAGAATACTTTTCTTTGGTATCCATCTAGTTAATGGTTGGCAAACTACAGCCTGTGGGTGAAAACCCACCTGCCAAGAGTTTCTGTAAGTAGTTTTATTGACATATCAGCAAACCAACTTGCTTATCATTGTGTAAGGCTGCTTTCACCTTATAATGACAGAGTTGAGTGGTTGCAACAGAGACCATAGGTCTGTAAAGCCTAAAATACTTCTTATCTGGTCCTTTATATAAAAAATTTACTAATGCAATTAAGCTCTTCATAAACATAGTCAGTGTTGAAATTAGAATGTATATCTAAAAATAAAGCAAAAATCTATCTCTCAACACTTCATGATTCTAGAAAAAGATCTTTTAATTTAATTTGTTTATTAGTTTATTTTAAAATATTTTGTGACTATAAAGCTGGGGGAATACAAAAAGTCGGTTTCTATTTTTCACACTAGGTATCTAAATTTATTGTGATATTTTATCATTTTTACTCAAATTGCTAAGTGTCTATTGCTTGGAAGGGGCTTCCTAAAGATTTTTATATAAAATATACATAAGCATCTATCTTAGAAAAATATATGAAAGTCATCCTATTAATTTTCACTGGAATTTTATATGTGAGAAAATTAGACATTATATGTAGGCCAGAAAGGAAGATCTTAAAGTAATTAATTTGCAATATATTGTTTTTATTGAAAACCTGTGTTTGTTCTGTTCTGTTTTGTTCTTTTTTAAGAAATAATTCATTTAGGGGTTTGAAATGGTCATGTGCAGATCCAGAGAGAAATATTATTAACAATTAAGAATGATTTTCAGAGTGTAGCATTATTCTGTTTATAGTAATGCTTGTCATTTGATGCTATAAATTTGCAACACAAAATATCTTTCTCCTTTTCTGATAATCAATACTGAGTTGGAAAAGAAAACCAGTTAACTTTTAATAATAAAATTTGCTCATGTTCAAAGATTAGTTTTTTTAACCATATGATTTAAAATTACTACTCCAATACATGGATTAATGTTTAAAATATATTGCATAAGAAACAGTCCATTTAAAATTTAGAGAATGTTCTCTTATGGATTAAAGCATATGGGACCATAATAATTAGAGAAGAATGAGTATCTCATAAACTATGAGAAATAAGGCAGAAGTCAGATGCCAGTGGTTGGGAATGATCACATACTTTTTTTCCTTAAGTTCATTTCAATAAACTAATGTTGATGAAGAACCCACTAATGTCAGGTACTGAATTAACTGTTAGAGATCTAGTGATTAATAAATCATAGTCCATGGCTATCAAGAGGTCTTACTGTATTTTAAATATGAGAAATTGTCTTACATTATATTCATCTGTTGTACTATAACAAGTCTATGAATAGTATCAAGTGTTAAGCTGAGGGCTTGACAACTCCACAAAAATTATTGACATAATTCAATATTCATTTAATTTAATCCTTTCAATGTGCCAGACAGAGTGATAGTTACTAATGTTAAAATGATGAGCCCAACAGACACATAGAAATTTTTCATGGAAATTAGAGTTTATTGAGGAAAAAGGATTGATCAAATAGCATATGAAATATTTATAATCACAAACAGTAAAAACTGTGTAATCCTGACTTCATTCATATCTTTTCAACCAATTTCAATCTAGAGATATTCATTAGCTAGGATTTCCTTGAATTTAAAAATACTTTCCTTTATTCAGTACCCACATTAAATATAGAGAAATAAGGAGAGAAAATGAATCTAAAATTTTTAGAACATCTGTGAATAAAGTAGAATTAATTCAATATTTGTAAACATATAGAAAAGTATTGTAGATCCTATCCATGTAAATACTTTAGGCATTATGATTCTTAAGATACACTTTAGATTCTCCACCCTGTCAATGTTTACTGATAACTTCACCTACACCTTTTTTTGCTCAAACGCACATAAAATTTTTGTCCTTTGCCACATTTCATATACTCATCAATTTCCCTTCTCTCTTTTTCCTCCTTCCATCACAGGACAATATTGTATTCTTGTATTTACATATGCAAAAGCATTAATTAATGAGCTGGACAGCTGATAACAGTTTAAGCTCACAAAGTATCCCAATAGGATTTCCATTTCTACAAGGAATTCTGATGGCAGCTGCTAAGTTCATAAAACTTCAATTCCTATAATTGCTAGATGTAGAAAGTGTAATACTTTATGAAATATTAATAGGGATAGCTTTCTACTTACGGAAGGAATATTTCAGTTGTTTTCCTAAGGATGATTAGATTTCAATCAGACGCTGTACACTTATTTAAAGTAATTTGGGCTGCGTCACCTCCAGGAAGCCTTGATATTTATTATGCAGTTATTAGCAGGGAATAAATGTGTTTGCACAACCTTTTCCCTGACTTGATGAAGTCCCAGCTCTCTAATCTTTCTCATGAACTGACCGTACCTAGAGTATGTTCATAGGAGACATAAAACAACATGTCAGAAGCAGGATTGTTGGATTTCTATCAGGATCAGGTAATTAGAAATTCTTCCAAACCAATGACTGACCAGGCTGATTAACAATGTTTAAAATATATTGCATAGAAAAATATATGGCCTCTGGTAGCTAGGATGCCTGGGTGGCTCGGCAGCTGAGCATCTGCCTTTGGCTCAGGGCGTGATCCTGGAGTCCCAGGATTGAAGACCACATCAGGCTCCTTGCATAGAGCCTGCTTCTCTGTCTGCTTATGTCTCTGTCTCTCTCTCTTTCTTTCTCTTTCTTTGTGTCTCTCATGAATAAAAAAATCTTTAAAAAGAATTCTTTGGTAGCAGAAGAGTTTCAGAGCTCTTGCAGTAGTCCAGAGATTTCTTGGTATAATGATAATTTTTTCGTGGAATACCTGCACCAAAATAAATATCTATTAGTTCCATGTAGTATATTGTTATGCCCATGCATCTTAGTAAACATTTATGCCCTAAATACTTAGTACTTGTTTGACAAACATTGAAATCCCACTAGACACTGACATTGTTATTTCCTGTTTCACATTGATTTTCATGTGACATGGTTTTTTATTACAGCAACCAGCTTTGTAAAGATATGATACAGGTATTGCATCTAAAGGCTTAAGTTATAGCAGTGAAAAGAAAATAATCTGATAGAATTTATGTCCTAATAGGGCTTACATCTTACTGGGTATGAGACAGATAGAAAGCAGAAAATAAATTTTTTTAAGTATATATTATGTTAGGAGGAGATAGTTGCCATTAAGAAAGGTAAAGGATAGAAGGGCATTAGTGGCATAGTGTACAATTTTAAGTTGGCAGTCCAAAAATGCTTCTGAGGTTGGGACATTTTGTCAAAGACTAAAGAAATGATAGATTGAGTTGTTTCATCAAGGGTTTTCTAGACAAGGAGAAAAATATGAGAAAGACCTTGAAGCAGGTATAAATCTGCCTAGTGAGTTCAAAAAACATCAGGAAAGTCAGTGTGACTAGAGGTGAGTGAGCACACATAGAAAATGGATTGTGGACAGATTACAAAAGACATTAAAAATTCCGTGTAAGGGCTTCAGCTTCTATTCTGATGACACACAAAAAAAACCCATTAAAGTGTTTTGAGCAGTGAAGTAAGATTATGTCACCCATAGTTAAACTGAATCATTGGTTGCTGTGCTGAGACTAGAATTTATATGCGGAAGCAGTAATACTAGTTAAAATATGATCACAATCTGGGCTGGAGTTGGAGACATTTGGATCAGCACAATAGCAGGGCAGGTGGAGAGAAATGGTTTTATTCTCAATGTATTTTTAATTGGAGCTAATATGACCTGTGGATGAATTAGATTTGGAAGGTGAGAAAAAGAGGACTCAGAGATGTCTCCAAGTATATCCCTAGGGGCTACTGGAAGGATTTAGGAGGATTAGTTAGAAAGAAAGATAATAAATTTGGTATAGAATGTATTAAGATAAAGACTGTTGCTAATTATCCAGTGTCCTCTAAGGTCATCAACAAATCTCTTATCTCTCACTTAATAAAGGATATTGCTTCAACAATTCCCCCTCCTACCAAGTGAAGGAGCTCAAGACAGCACCCTCCTCCCCAGAATGTGCCGCTTTGGCATGTGGAATATATTGAGCTGAAGGCACTTGGGACCCTGTAGGCTCAAGAGGAATTATTGTTCCTCCCTTAACCACACAGAAGAATCTAGATTGGGAATCTTTCCCAGAATAAGGATTAATAACAGAGTTATTAGGAGAGACGAATTTTGTCTGAGTGATCCATCTGTATGGCAGGGCAAACACTTAATTGCCAAGTCTCTTCACTTATCAGTGAAGTGCTTTCCTTTCCTCCGAAATCTCAAACCTGCCACTTTCTCTGTAGGTCAGAATGACATATATATCTCATTTTGCTTGACTGTCTTTGGAGTCTCCATGTCTGTACGGATTCCCCATATTTACACCTTTTAAATTTGATTTGCTCCTCTTAATCTGTCTCATGTCAATTAGATTCTTAATCTATCCAGAAGGAACTTCAAGGGGATAGGATTTCTTACTCCCCAACATAAGTCATTGTCATTGACATAAAAAGATCTTCAGACAGTCTCAAGTGAGTTATCTATACTCGCTGTCTTCAAATTCTCATCCCAAATTTATTAATAGACTCATTCCAATTACAGGTTTACATAATAATTTTTTAGAGACATTTACTCTCATATTGCCAAACCCAATGTTTAGTTCTAAGACTTCATCTTGCTTATTTAAAATTAGCTATTGATGGAGAAATCACTTTCTCTTCCACCAATTATTTTCTCTACTTGACTTTAAACCTTGAGTTTTTCACTGGATGTTCATTTTCTCAGTTCTCTCTCTCTCTCTCCTCGCCTTCCTCCATCTCTAATTTAGTCTCATTCTCTTTTGGTTAGTCTTCTTTCAACTCCCCTTACTGTAAATGCTAGAGTGACTCAAGACTCATGTTTTGGACTCCTTTCTTTTCTCTATCTTCATGGATTCCCTGGTGATGAGGTAGTTGAGGCATACAATAAAATGTGAGGATCAATAGAAACTAGACTGTTTGGGATACCATAGAGAGAGCGCTGGGAAGACCAAAGCATGCAGTTGAAAAATGCAGTACTTAAAATTAAACTTATGGAGGAGGGATGCCTGGGTGGCTCAGCGGTTGAGCGTCTGCCTTCTGCTCAAGGTGTGATCCCAAGGTTCTGGGATCTAGTCCCACATCGGGCTCCCTGCGTGGAGTCTGCTTCTCCATCTGCCTATGTCTCTGCCTCTCTGTGTAATAAATAAATAAATAAATAAATAAATAAATAAATAAATAAAATCTAAGCAAAATTATGGAGGAATTTTTGTTATTGCTAATTAAAAGGTAGAAATGACCATGCAAATGGGTGGCTAAGTGAAAGGAAAGACAAGAATTTCAGAGAGGAGAAATTCAAGTAAAGGGGAAGACAAAGCTATATTAGAGTTGAGATTAACAAGAATAAAGAAATTGAAATTAACAAGTATAAAGGAATAATAGGGCTATAGAGACTGATAGTGATCCAGAAGATGACATCTGATGAGAAACAAGGAAAAATGTCCTGGTGGTCAGTAGGTGATTTGAATGCAAAGGACAAATAGCAGTATAAATTTATGAAACTAAAATAAAAGTGGGGACTTTTAGAGATATGGAGTGATAATAAATTTCAAATGACAGTAAGAATCTAGACAGTAATTTTCAAATATATCTACACAGTGGAATTACTCAGGGAGCTTAATAAATGCTAGTGCTTACATCTCATCCCTAAAAATTATGATAAATTTAGTCTGGGCATGTCCTTAGCATTATTATTTTTAAAGTCCCTCAAATAATCATTATGTAAAACCTAGAATACTTATCTACCTTCAGTTCCAGTAAATATGAGGGATGGGGAATATATCTATCCTATAAGACCAGAAGGTATAAAAAGACCCCAGCAAAAGAGAAATTTTATTCAGAGTAAAAGGTTAAGAAAAAGGCTGTCTCATTCGATTATTCCTCTGGTGATCAATCATGGGTTTCCAGGACTGAAAGAAACCCTTTCAGAAGTGGGGAAAGGAGAAGGATTGGGAGAGGGAGTGTGCTGGGTATATGGTGATTAGAATGGAGTGAATGAGAAAAATTAATTTTGGGGTGAATGAAGAAGCAGGTAAGAAGCATCAGATTCCTATTGTTGGTCTTCAAGGCAAATGGTGATGGAAGGCTGTGAGTTTGGGTGTGGAGTATCAGTGATCTTTCTGGCCTTTTCTTAATATCTACAATGAGACAGAGATCATTGATGTGGCAATCTTATCCCAAGGCTTTTGACTCCTTCTTCCTCTAAATGGAGGCCACATTCCTCTGTAGGACAAACTTCTGGGAAGAGCAGACTTTGAAATGTTGGAGAAGGTAAAGGGGTGGCTTTATCATTAAGGTCTCAAAAAACTCAAGGATGTCTGATACTATATTGTTACTTAGCATTTGTCTGCAAAGTCTAGGTGATGAAAACAAACAAGAAGCTTCCACAAATAACTTTTCAAAAGCAGTCATTATTTTATTTGTAGATTTCATCATTACTAAGGAAAACTGCAAGCCAGTATTCTAAAGTACAACATAGCTAATGAAAGAGATTTACATAATGGATGGAAACATAATATGCTATGAAAATCAATAGCTTTTCTATGTACACAAAATAAATGAAGTGATCATGTAAAGGATGACTTAATATCAGAAATTCAAAATTCCAAACTTCATACCCTTGAGCTCAGAGAATAGAACAAAATTGTAGTTACTATAAGAAAAAAAGAACACAAACACAGTTTCATAAGGGATTTGAAAGTGAGAGAAAGGAAAAGGAAGAAATTTGATGAAAAAGAGGAAAAAGTAATTGGTAAAAAAGAGTCACATCAGTCAACTGTTGAGCTGGGTCTCTTCCTGCTCCACCACCACCACCAAAAGATAGAGAAAAAAAAAAAAAAAAAAAAGATTACAAAGAATCAGATTCCTTGCAAATCTGGTAAAGCTCTTTGATGACTCCTAAAATAAGGTATGTCTTTGGCAAAGGCAAAAACAGATAAAACCCTGGAGAGATTGGAAAAGTATGGAAGGAGAGAGAGAAAAGAGCAAAGGGCATGATAG
Source organism: Canis lupus dingo (assembly GCF_003254725.2). Classification (NCBI taxonomy): domain Eukaryota; kingdom Metazoa; phylum Chordata; class Mammalia; order Carnivora; family Canidae; genus Canis; species Canis lupus. The sequence goes on along the minus strand of NC_064257.1, from coordinate 57,493,343 downwards.
AAGGAAGCACTCTTAGACACATGAGGAAGGGAAAAAGTTCTCAGTCTTTGAGCAATATGGTAGATTGATTGATTGATTGATTGATTGATTGATTTTAAGGATTTTACTTATTTGAAAGAGAGCACAAGCAGGGGGAGTGGCAGAGGGAGAGGGAGAACCAAGTTTCCCACTGAGCAGGGAGCCTAACTCAGGACTCCATCCCAGGACCCAAGGATCATGACCTGTGTTAAAGGCAGATGCTTAACCAACTGAACCACTCAGGTGCTGCAAAATGTTTGTGTTTTTTATAGAAGTATGTAGGCCTACCTACAATAATACTATATCAGGAAATCAAATTTCTTGCACAATGCCACATGATCAGAAAGTCTTGTTTCTAAGAAGCTTTAAATTATGGAAAATTATACCTGATATATATTTTCTGAAAGTTAAAATATTTACATTTGAAAGATCTTTATTTTTATTTTTAGTATGTTATGATACTTTTACTATTCTGTAATTACAGTATTTTTTATTTTCTATCTTTATTTTTTATTTTTATCCTGCATGGTACATGAATACTTCAACATAATTCTTTTTTCTTTCTCTTTTTCTTTGTCACCACTCTTCTTCTTTCTTTAAAGTTAGTTTGAAATTAAAGTTCTATTCCCAAAGATCAACTGATAATCTGAAGATTCTGATTTTAAATATCACTTTATAATTAAAAAAAAATTGAATCATATTGATGATGTATGACCTTTGAGGTAGTTTACATGATTGTGGAAGAAGAAATGGTTACCTTGTTTGTTATTTTTGTAGACATTATTCTTATCTGAGAAGCTTTTAACCCACTAATGAACTATAGGTGTGGAGAAAGGTGGTCAAGTTGTATTTCTTTTGTTAATGTGTTTGCTCTATATTTTAAAAAATAGTCTGTATCAATTCAATTTAGATGACAGAGAATATTTTGTTGTTATTTTAATTTTTGTAAGCACAATAGGGACTGGATAACTTTAGCAATTTTAATTGATGTAAATCAAAGAAATAAAAATGTTATAAAGGGAAAATCCATAACATAAAGTTTAGAAACAAATGACAATTTGGAAATAATATGGTAAAGTATATACAGGCAAAAGATTTACACACTTAATTTTCAATAAAAGTGAATCACAAACTAATAAAAGTAACCAAGTCTTAATTAATTTTGATCATGAGTCAAAATTATATTTCAAATTTGCTACAAGAAGCAGCTCATAAAAGCTAATTCAAAGATCCTTTTGGCAGAGACATTTATAGTGTAAGTAAAAACACTATATAATCAGTTGTTAGGCTGCATTAAATAAATAAATAAATAAATAAATAAATAAATAAATAAATAAATAAAGCTTGGTTAAAGATCATTAGATTTCTTGCAAGTCTGGTTAGAGATCTTTAAAGGTTCTTCTTAAGATGGACATTTTGTTGAATGAATTTCCAAGAACATCTATTAAGCCCATTAAAGTACATCAGAGAATTGCTCAAGCATTCTTTCAAGAATGCTAATTTAGTTCCCATAGGGTCAATTAATCACATTAGAACACAAAGTTATGCCACGGTCTAGAATTAGAACACTTTTCACTTTTAAAAAAAGATTTTATTTCTTTTTTTTCAGAGTGAGAGAGCACAAGTGGGAGGAAGAGGGTGCAGAGGGAGAGGGAGAAGCAGGCTCCTCATGAGCAGGGAGCATGATATAGGGCTGGATCCCAGGACCCTGAGATTATGATCTGAGCCAAAGGCATATGCTTAACTGACTGAGCCACCTTCAAGCTCAGGGGAGCCCTTTAAAGAACCCTTTTTAAAACAGGTACATTTTAAAGACTTATCTTTTTAAAGAAAGATGCGGGTGTGTTTCGTGCTAATGTCATTAATTGAATTTGGGTTAGAGTCAATTTCCTTTTTCATTTTCCGTATTCGTAGATTTAAGCTTATACATTTACATAACTTGACAATCAAGACTATCAACGATATTCATTCATAAATCAACATTATTCCTTAAACTGTTTGCTTTATTAGTGCATATTTTCCAGGTAAATTCTCATCATTATCATTATTATAAGAATGACTCAGTTTCAGTGGGAGAATTTTATTTAAACTTGAGCTATTCTAGTATGCATTTTTTATTTGCCATTTTTATTTATATAGATTCTGATTAATTAAGACAATTAAATCTCATTACTTTATGTTCATAATAAATGTAAAGGGTCATACATAACTGTTAAACAGATCAATGCTGGAGCAATAACTTTCTTATAGAGATATCTTATAATACTTCAGGGCTACATTTTGGATTTCTTTTGTTGTCTCAGTAAATATTTTTTCTTTTTGCTATCCTTATCACCTCGTCTACTCAAACCAGAAACCAAGTACCCACTGATGTAAATATTCGGGATAGCCCTCTTTCTTCAAGATTCTAAGTTTTGTGAGGGTTCTTGGCTTTCTAGGGAATAAAATTTTTCAAACCTATAGGACAGGTATTCTCCAAAGTATGGAGCAAGTACAAGCTTAAATTTTGGGGAAAACTGTAAAGACAGTATTTCCATATATAAAATGCAAACTTTCTGTCTTCCTTAACAGATGCTTGAAAATACTTAATTATATGCAATTTATCTTTAACTATAATGCTTCTATCATTTTTGGTTTATACACCCTTTTTATGTAATTATACCCTGGTTTGAAGGACAGATGATTCGTACTGACCTATGCAAGGAACTATATATCCACAAGAAAACAAAGTAACTATAAAACATCCAGCAACAATTCTTAGTAGTTTTGCAAGCAATATCATCTATAAATAATATTTCAGCAGAATTATTGTAAATTCTGGCAATGGCACTGTTTGCAAAATAGTGTATTATAGTGAGAACTAAGAAAATTTAGCCCAATGCCCTTTGTCAAAGGATAGCAGTGATTTTTCTAAGCTGAGCCCACTATAAAAGTACAGCTAAAACCTGCAAAATTAGGATTGCATATTAAGAAAAAAAGGAAAAGGACCTTCATTCTAGGATTATCAGAAAATAAAGTATTTAAAGTGATACTTCTTGATTTTTCTTCTAGAATATCTGGTCTGTAGCTTCTAATTCATGGCAAGACATTCAGGCTAGTGTTACAGAAGCACAGAAATCGCCAGATAATGACAAGACTGAATAGTTCAGTTAATTTATTCCAGTAACTAACAACATTATAGTGAGGAGTGTGGAATCCCCTATCGAGAGCGTAGTACATAAAATGAGACCTTATGTGCAACAGTTCCATTAACACTTAGAAGGTCTTATGGGATAGTGAGGGTAATCCATATGTAAAGTCAACAGATACTAGAATTCAGCTTCTCTTTAGATGTAGGAAACATATTGGGTAACTTTTTCCTTACTTTTCTGACTCATCTATTCATTAGTATAAAAGCCAAACAACTTCAGCTTCATAGTGTTTCCCATGGCCCAAAATGCTCTAAGTCATCTATGAGTTCAAAGCATTCAGCAAACAATGGCAAGAGGGAGCTGCCAGAAATGGACACCTGATATCCATGGTGTATCAGCTAGGGTATGGACACAGACAGCAACACAAATCAGGATAGGATGGAACCTGTCCCCATCCCCATTTGGCAGTCACACCAAAGAAATGGAGAGATCAACAGTCAATAATCCCAGCTGGTGTGGTACTGAATTGTTTCTAAACCAATTCATAATCAATGCCAAGTAAAAGCACTGCGCACCCATTAAAATATGGCATGACTGAAGAAATAAAGTACATTTGAAACCTACAAAAAAAACAAAAAATCCCTATCATCCAGGTTAAATATAAAGAAAACAAAAAATGACCTCTCTGTTTCTTTATGACAAGAAAATATCTACCTAAATAACATACTGTAAAGTTGTAAAGTGCCACCGTGTTTTCCATTCTATTTTATATATATAGATATATCAATTTAATATAAATTTAATCCAACATTTTTGGGTTAAATATATATTATATTTTATATTATATTATATTAAAATATATGTTAAAATCTCTAAAAAATATATACACATGCATACTTCTCTCTTTTAGGAAAACAAATCAACATATACCTTAATATGCTTGTCTTTTAACTGTATACATATATTTACAGTCAAGCAAATAATAGTAGATAGCACTTAAAATTTTAACTGTAAAATTTCAAATGCAATCTTTCAAAATATACTTATAATGTCCATTTAATACAACTATTTTACCTTTTTAATTTAAATGTTATGAAGAGCTAACATATTTGCATATAGACAAGGTCACAAAGAAAACAATTGTTTTGTGGTAACTAAGTATTCTTTATCATTTAAATTCTTTAAAAACATTACTCATTAATTACCTCATGTAATATGAGTGCTAAACACTTACTGTCAAGTATAAAAGTATATGCCACAGAACGAATATATTATAAACCAAATTTTTCAATTAAAAAACTATATTTTAATTTGACTTCTTAAAACAATTAAACTTTGTTGATATTAAAAATTTATTAGTGAGTTATGTCAAAGAACTTTTTAAAAAATTTCATTTATTCGTTAGATTGAGAGAGCACAAGCAGGGAGCAAGAGGCAGAGGGAGAAAGAAGCAGATTCCCCACTGAGTAGAGGGCCCAATGCAAGACTCAGTCCCAGGACCCTGGGATAATGTCTTGAGCCAAAGGCAGATACTTAATCAACTGAGCCACCTAGGTGTCCCTCAAACACACATTAGGTAAATGTCCATGAGTCCATACTGATATCAATAAGTGAGTGAATAAACTAACAAATGAAGGAGAAGAGACACATCACTTGTACAAAGAATCCTGAATAATGTGTGTAAATACTCCATCCTAATGGAGGGAGAGCATAAATCCCTATCCATTAAGTTTGCTCTATACATTGCACTATGCATATCAAAAAGAGTAACATTAAAGAAGGAAACCCTGACAAACACTACTTCAGCCAAGTGGTAAAGGTCAGCATCAACACCTGTACCTCTAGGTGGTAGGATATATCCTTGATAGGATATGATAAAGCTGACACTTTGCCTTTGTGATTTTCCTCCCAGAAACCCATAACCTCAATTTAATCATGAGAAAAGAACTACACTGATTCCAAGAGAGGAACTTTCTACAATCTTCCTGACCAATATTCTTAGAAACCATTAAGATCATCAAAAATAAGGAAAGTCTGAGAAATAGAGCCAACAGAAGCCTAAGGAGACAAGACAACTAAATATGATTTTGAAGCCTGGATAGAACCTCTGACAAAAACAAAGAGGCATGTGTCAGTGTGTATGGAAACCAAGGATATCTCTGAGAAAGGTCATCAGGTTATGTTTGGGGTATACAATCAATCATGTGGGTGGGTTTCCAGAGGGCTCATTAAATTCATGGAACTGTATAAGAAAATTGCTTAGATGATATCAGGAAGGCTCATTCATTCTGGATGGAGCAGGTAATCTCAAGAAAAGATTCTGCTTTAGCTCAGATTTGGAACAATTTTTGTTCAAATAAAATAGCAATGTGATATCACTGTGTCAATGACTGTAAGAGATGAACAAAACAAAGTTGGTGATGCTGTGGTGAAATGTGTATTTTTCCATGTTGTAAAGAGTAGTATAAATGGTTTCTATTTTCTTTTTTTTTTAATATTTTTTTTTAATTTTTATTTATTTATTATAGTCACAAAGAGAGAGAGAGGCAGAGACACAGGCAGAGGGAGAAGCAGGCTCCATGCACCGGGAGCCCGACGTGGGATTCGATCCTGGGTCTCCAGGATTGTACCCTGGGCCAAAGGCAGGCGCTAAACCGCTGCGCCACCCAGGGTTCCCTGGTTTCTATTTTCAAGAAGAACATTATTTTATATCTTTTCAAAGACATGTACAATTTGATCCAGCTATCTTAATCCTAGATCCATACCTGCACTTGATAATTAGATGAAAGCAAAGGTTCATCTAAAAGGATGTTTTTGAAAACAATGTTTGCAAAAGTAAATGAAACAAAACAAATGCAAAGACGTAGAAAACAATCAGATCAAATTGTTTTTTTTTTTTTTTTATCAAATTCTATTTTTAAGTCATAAATTATACACAGACACTAAAGCAAGGATAGGAAAACTTAGGCCATCAGGCCAGTCACTTCTTTTTGTAAATAGCATTTTTCTGGAAAATAGTTATGCCTATTTGTTTACATAGTGATCAGAAAATAAGAAAATCATTCAAATGGAAGACTCAAATAGGCCAATGAGAAATTGTACCTTTTTCATTGTTTCAAGGGCTGTGTTACAGTAGCAAAATAAAAAATAAAATAGTGATAATATATTGTAACTTGGCATGAGAATTTTATTTGTCAACCAGGGAAGAATTTATGTAACTGAACAAAATGACTTGTTAACCTGCTTTATCAATTTCCTTTTACAAGTAGTTTTAATTTTGGTGATCAAGTTGTTTGCTTATAAAATGTTTGTAAAATGTACTCACTAGTTCTATCCCTCCTGAGTTATTGCTATCCACTTTTGATTAGGTGAAAAATAATCTTAAATAATAAAGCTTGAAGTTGAGCCTCTTGACAGGGATTTTGCAGTTTATAAGATGGTTCTTATCATCCTTTAAAATAATTTAAGAACAAATTATAGTACTTTCAGATGCGATTACATTCTACCATCCTCATTTGCTTCTTGAACATAAAGACTGAATATTATACCAGCTTTTATTAGACTTATCATTTTAGCAGGAACACTAGCATTTTTTTAGATATTCATGGAAAAGCTCATTTTAAAATTTTGTTTTGAAATTTCATCTTCAAAAAAAAATAAAAATAAAAATAAAATTTCATCTTCAGCTTTTTAATGAATTGTTTATATCTCTCATTCCTTACATATAAGCAGAAGAAAAGATATGTAATTTATAACATGGTAGCCCTAGCACAAAGTGACCATATTCAGGAGTGAATTATTTTTCTTTTTTAAAAAATATGGACAATATTTTACATTTCCAATCTTAGATGATGACCTGATTTGTTTATTTACCCTTTCAAAAAATTATTTTTATGTGCCATGGTGATGGAGAAAAATGGAACATATACAAATTACTTCCATAATGGGATTCATTTTGTAATAGCAAAAGACATTTGGCAAATAAACAAACAAATAGACAAGTGTGTGAAGAAAACAAAATAGTATTATGAAATTGAGAGGGTGAAAAAGTCATGAGACTTTAATGGAGTGGTCAGGGGATCCCTCTCTGGCCATTGATAATAAGCCAGTCCTATAAAAACCCTTGATTTCCAAATCAGGGAGTAAGCCAGGTCAGATACTCAAAGGGAGCCTCCTGACCCAAGCACCTGGCACATATAAATGTTTGATATAAAATGAAAAAATAGAACAACAAAATATTATAATAAATCACTAAGTTGGCATATATAATACATGTGTTATACATACTACATATTACATATATAATATATACTATATTTATCAAATATATAACATATGCAGAAAATATGTGTGTATATATAAATACATATATATGAATGTATTTTTGGTATATATATATATGTGTGTGTATACACTCTTCAAAATTACAAAGTTACAAAGTTAACTTTGGTATAAACAGTTCCTGCTGAAACTTAAAAATACAATTCATTGTTCTACGGAATTCAGAGGAACAGATGATAAAAAACAAGACCTAACCAATAGAAATCTGGTGTTGTGACCTCTTTAAATCTGTATCCTCATAGAGCTACACCTTCCTTATAAGGAGTAACGGGGAAAGAACCTCCCCCATGGGATACAACTTCAACAAAACTGTTTGTTTCAAACTTGGCACTAGAAAGAGGAGAAAAATGAAACAGCAGCCTTTGTCCCTCATAATTCATAGTAATGAACTACCTCATACTTAGAACTTAAAGACTCAGTTATAGTCTCCATGTGATTTGAAAAGGACAAAAAGAGAATGTAACTGAAAGGAGCCCTGGTCTGCTAATATTTTATTCAATTTATTTTAAAATTTATTTATTTATTTATTGAGAGAGAGAAAGAGAACTCACTGGGATAGGAGGGAGGGCAGAAGAGGAGGGAGGGACAATCCCAAGCAGTCCTGAAACAGGACTCCATCCCATGATCCTGAGATCATGACCTGAGCCAAAGTCAAGAGTCTGACATTTAACCGACTGAGCCACCCAGGTACTCCAGTCTGATAATTATTTTATAAATGTTTTATGAGCAAGCAACTTTGAATCACCAAACTCCACAAAACAGTTTGGCTTTTGAAATGTGTGTATACATTCTTCAAACCAAATACACCAGGATCCTCATTACAGCACTATTCATAATAAAAACTAAAAATTCAATTCAAATATTCATCAAAATCTTCATGGATAATTAAATTATGGTGAATTAATGCAATATTATATAATATAGCATTGAAAATTTGGAAATTAAAATTATAAACAATACCCCAGAGGCAGCTCACAAACATAATGTTAGGTAAAAGTAAACAGACATTAAAATGTACTATCTGAATGATTTATTTGCTGCTTTTAGCGGGCAAAGATAGTACATCATTTTGGACACCAGGACAATGGTCACGCTGCTGGTGACTAAATAGAGGCAGGAGAGGGAGTTTGGAATGCTGGCAATGGTCTAAGTGCTCATTACATGGATATATTCACTCTTTCAAAGTGCACTTGTTATTCGATTATAATTTATGTATTTTACTATATATGTGATACTTCAATAAAACAAAAAAGAATAATTTTGTGTATTGTCATCTCTCATTTTTTAAACTTTCTTAATATGAAAATACTGTTGATTATTTTTATTGACTGCATAAGGAACACTTATTCTGGTAATACTTCTAATCTTGTTATATTAATTGTAAAAGTTTATGAAACTTGGTGAAATGCACAGAGGCCTTCAAATTATGATTAATTTTATTTATAAGCTTAGTAATGACAATTTTATGGAAACCTGAAAATTAGTACTTTCATGTATTTCTAGAAAGATGTACATTAGAGGAAACCAGTATACAGAAAATAATATTCATTTTTCATTGCTAACAGGTGGAGAACATTTAAAGAAAAATAGCAAAATATAGAGAATTATCATGAATAGCAGTTAAAGCTTTAAAAGCAGTGAAATATGAGACTTATTTCAAATGTATTCAATTTTTTTCTTCTCATTTGAACAAAAATCTTTCAGAAATTCTGTACTTGTGTTATAAACTTTACTAATAATGCTTTATGTTAAATACTACATATTTTTTAACCCATTAGAGCACTTTTATGAATGTAATCTAATTTTATAATCACAAATATCTATAAATGTATTCAGTAAATAGATATTTCATCCGCATTTTACTTCTGAGGAAATTAAGCCTTTTAAACCTAACGCAAATGAGACAAATATAAATCTTTCCACTTTCTTCTTTGAGCCTCAGCATATAATCTGTTTCAACTATTATTTTAGAAGCTGAATCTATAAAGAATCTTGATAAAATGCGGTACATTTATTGGTGTACCCTTATTATATTATGGTATTAATTTAATACCATTTTAATAGTTCTTAATCTGTTACTTTTATACAACCAACATAACAGAAATGAACAGGTTAAGGCAACTAAAGGCATAATGCTCACTTAATTCCTTAGAGAGGAGAAGTTTGCATTGTTGATTTGGTTTTTTTTTTTTTTTTTTTCTCAATACCAATAACTGCATTTGTACTGATAGAATCTCACTTTCTTAGTATATTATATTAAAGAAATCATTTTACACAGTACTTCAGGTCACAAACATTGGCAATAGGAATTAATTTATAAGATTCTCTGATCTTATCTTGGAGATGACCCAAAGTATAATTTCAGAGCCTCAGACTCACATTTCTAATAAGAAGAATAAGAATTTTTATATGAGACATTTTTCTCACTTAGTAATTGCCATGAAAGTGGAATTGTCATGTTCAATTTTCTTTTCTGTTATCTCTTTCGTGAAAAAAATGTAGCATGAAATCATTTCACACTATTAAAAAGAGTGACTGAACTGGATTCATCCTTGAGTTTGATTTGCTAACTGTCCTGGGTTTGTCTTTCTTTCTTTCTTTCTTTCTTTCTTTCTTTCTTTCTTTCTTTCTTTTCCTTCTTTCCTTCTTTCTCTCTTTCTTTTTCTGTCTTTCTTTTTTCCTGGAAGAGGTGAAAGTGAAAACTACTGAATTAAAATTGCCTTTCATATTCCATCAAACTTAATGCTGCAAACTGATGACAGTAATTTTCTGGAATAGAGAATTTTATGTGGTTATTCTGTTGAGGGTTGAAAAACAATGATTTAAGCAAATATAAAGTGAATGATGTGAATTTATATATGCTAAAAATTCTGTGACTGATTCTGTCATAAAATACATGCTAAAAATTCTGTGGCTGATTCTGTCATAATGTTATGATTATTGAAAATTGTCATATATTATCAACATATTTCCTGATGTACCTATGTTTTATGTACATATAGATCATGAAGCAGGGTTTACTTTTAACTAGATAATTTTGTAGTCAAGGTAGATTTAGTCATGTTGAGTTACTCTTGATTTTTCACTTTCATATATTTAACATATACATTAAGTGTTTACCAGGTGTTAGATATTTATATATGCAATGAATATTTATGGCAATGAAAATTAACAAAAATTTACAAACCTCTCTTATAGATCTTCCATTCTATCACTATGGATGCCTAATACTCAAGTAAATTAATATAACATCAAAGTTTAACATGATATTTGCATTTTTGGAAATAAAATATTGTTCTACAGGCAATGAGGATAACCAAGACTGTCCTTGTAATACAGTAACCTGAATTCAGAGCCTTCCTCAGTGGTTGACCTAGGACCTATATGAGTGTTTATAGTGTTTACCAAGAGTATTCTTCTTGTTTTGTTAGACCAGGTGTCTTCCTGCTTTTCCATGAACACCATTAAAATCTGTTCTTAATGTAGGACACAGTGCCCACACAAGACACAGAACACTAAACAATAATACATTTTTTCTTTTGGAATTTAAGAATAACATTACCTCCATAAATTCAGTATTTATCAACATGTATTTCTAACTTACCCTTCAATCTTCTGGCAAATTATCACTGTATTTAAAAACAGCCATCATGACATTTAACTTCTGTCATAATATAAGGAATAGGTTTAACCATTCACCATAAACAATTATAAAACTGGACTAAATATATAATATTTGTTTTTAGAAATTGGAAAAAAAATCAGTGCAGGATTGTGATCTCTATAAAGGATAGACACCTAGGAGATCCCTACACTTACAATCTTTGCCAGAAGGCGATTTCTAAACCAAAGATGCAAGGAGGAGGGGAAACCCACACAAGGCATGAGGACCTCACTGAGTTTAGGAGATGGAGATGAAAGGTTCAGAGAGAAAGGTTTGGACCACAATCCATAAGAGCAGAGAACTAAGTAGAAAGGAGCTTCAGAAACATGAAATATAATTGCTTAAAGTAAAAATTAGGAACCAGCAACAAAGTATTGTGCAATATATAACATTTGTAAACTTAAATTGCATGATAATGTAAACTTAAATAGCACAAAGAAGAGAAGGTATGTGGAAATATACTACTATAAGAATTTTATAACAGAGGTAAGGTGACAAAATGTTATTTGTGGAAGATTGTGATAAGTTAAAGATGCCACATATGCCACAAAATAAGAAGTAAAAATTAAAATGAAGCATAGTTAATGATTATTAATAGTAAAGATGAAACAGTCCTAAGAATTGATAATTAAAAATGGAGAAGAAAATTTTTTAAAAACCATGTCTTCCACATGCGAAAAACATAAAGTACATGTTAGATTTAAATAAAGCAGTATTCAATATTATGTTAAAAGTAAATTGTCCAAAAATCCAACTAAAAACAGAATTTGCCAGGCTAGATAAATAAAACAATTATATGCTTTATTCTGTTTAAAAACACACTTTAAATATAAAGATATAAATTGCTTAAAAATAAAGCAAAGAGTATTATTTATAAGAGAAGGGGTAAAAATAAGGATAAAAAGGCTATAGTGGTATCAGATAATGTGTATTCAGGAAAAAATATATTATCAGAGATAAAGAAGGATATTTTTAACAATAAAGGTGTTCATTCATTGGGAAGAAATAGCCATCCTAAAAATATTGCAATAAAAAACCAGCTCAAAATACATAAAACCAAAAGATTTGAAAAAAGAAACGAAAATTGGCAATTGCTGTTGAGTATTTCAATACTCTTCTCTCACTACTTGGTAGGATAGGTAGATGGAAAATCAGTGAATATATAGAATATTTAAATGATTTTATCAATTGACTTGAATAACAGACATTTAATGAACATTTCACACAAAACAACAGATTACACATTTTTATATTGCACATGATATATTCACTCTCATATCACATATGTTGGGTCATTATGCAATAAGCCTCAAAAAATTGAAAAAATACAGACTATGCTTTCTAATTACAATGGAATTAAATTATAAATCAGTAACATCAATTTACCTGAAAAATTCTCATACATTTGGACATTAAACAACATCCTTCTCGTGGGACACGGAAAACTCATAGTAAAAATTAGAAAATATTTTGAATTGAATAAAAATGAGAACTAAATTATCAAAATTGGGGCACCTGGGTAGCACCTGCCTTTGGGTTAGATCGTGATCCTGGGGTCATGGGATCAAGTCCCTCATCGGGCTCCCTGCTGAGACTCTGCTTCTCCCTCTATGTCTCTGCCAATCTCTCTGTGTATCTCATGAATAAATAAATAAAATCCTTTTCAAAATAAATTAAAATATCAAAATTTCTGAGATACAACTATATGTGCTTAGAGGGAAATTTATAGTTTTAAATTCTATGTCAGAAGAGAAGACTATCAATCATAGTACTTACCTTAGAAAGTAGAAAAAGAAGAGAAAATTATCCCTAAAGATTTTTGAAAAAATAATGCAGTTAATAACACCAATGTATGATGTAGAAAATGGATAGCTAAAGAAAAAATATCAATGATCTGAAGTTATTGTTAAAAAAAATAATAAAATTGATAAACTATTAGCTAATCTGACAAGATAAAAACAAGACACAAATAAGCAATACCAATAATGAGAATGAAAATGTCACATGGACCAATACATTTTAAAACAATCATAAGAAAATATTATGAACAACTTTATTCCAAAAAATTTGATAATTCATATAGATGGACTCCTTGAAATATACAAAAAAAACAAAACTGGCTTAAAAATAAATGAGAACTCTTGGGGCACCTGGGTAGTTCAGCCAGTTAAGTGTTTGCTTTCAGCTCAAGTCATGATCTCAGGGTCCAAGATTGAGACCTGAGTTAGACTCCCTGCTAAGTGGGGAGCCTGCTTTTCCCTCTCCCTCTGAATGGAAGAAAGGAGAATGCTAAATAGCTGTCTTGGAAGAAATTGTATTTGCAATAAAATCTTTCCACAAAGAAAATTCTAGGCCGATGTGGCTATGGTAATAAATTCTATAAAATAGGGATGCCTGGTGGCTCAGCGGTTGAGAGTCTGCCTTTGGCTCAGGGCATGATCCAGAGTTCCAGGATCGAGTTCCACGTCCGGCTCCCTGCATGGAGCCTGGTTCTCTATCTGTCTGTGTCTCTACCTCTGAGTATCTGTGTCTCTCATGAATAAATAAATAAAAATCTTTTTTTAAAAAATTCTATAAAATATTTGAGGAAAAATAATACAATTACTATACAAACATTTTTAGAATAATAGAGAAAAATGGAAATGTTCTTTATTTTATAAAGCTCATATTACCAACATACCAAGTGAAGATATTAAAATATTCTAAGAAATGAAAAAGATAAAGAGAGATACAGATAGCACTAAGAAAATGTAAATAGGAAAATAAATTTAAGATGTAACATTTGAAAATCCATCAATACAATCCACAATAAATATGTAATAAAAAATCATATGACCATCTCAGTATTTCAGAAAAAGTACTTTATTTATTTTTATTTTTTTAATTATTTATCCATTAGCGAGAGGCAGAGACACAGGCAGAGACACAGGGAGCCTGATGGAGCCTGATGTGGGACTCGATCCTAGGTCTTTAGGATCACACCCTGGGCTGAAAGCGGTGCAACGGCTGATACACCGGGGCTGCCAAGAAAGAGTACTTTAAATAATATAACACCATTTTTTTCTTCATGAACTGAATTTAAAAACTAAACTTCTGAATACACCTAGAACAGACAGAAACTTCATCAAACAAGTAAAGTTCTTGTAGCTAGCATTACAGATATTGGTATAATACTAAGTGATTTACTCTTGAGATAAAAAAACAAGAGACAAGTATCTGCTCCCAGCCCTTATGGTCAACATTAGAAGAGAAGGGACCAGGGTGGTTGAGAGACTAAGTTGGTGCAGTAGTAGGAGGACCCTAGGTTTGTCTCATCCCTCACACACAGCTAGATAAATATCAGATCACTCTGAAAACCCAAGAAATTGATTTGAGAACTGACCCAACAAACTGCTCAAGTAGAGGGCTGAAAGAGGTCACATCATAGGAGGTAGAAAGCACAGAGAGGTAGTTTGGGGGAGAAACGTATCCTAGGTGTGGCAGAAAGGAGGCCACCCTGGTCACAGAAAGAGCTGAGAGAAAAGAGGGCACAGTGGATTGCACAAGAAAAACATTTCCCCAAAACCATTGACTGGGAAAATGAGAGGGACTGATTTTTGTGTAGTTTTACAACAAGTGGAGTCATAGAGGTCTACTGCGTGACTGGTGTGGACCCCTGGGGACATTGCAGCGCTTCTGTGTAAAAAGAGGGCAGTTAGCCCAGGCGCAGATGATGTGATCTGAGGATCCCCTAGGACACACTGGGAGAAAAAAAAAAAAGGAAAAGAAAAAAAAAAAAGAAAAAGAAAAAAAAAAGAAAAAAAAAGAGAAAAAAAAGGAAAAAAAAAAGAAAAGGAAAAAAAAAAGAAGAAAAAAAAAGGAAAAAAAAAGAAGAAAAAAAAAAAAAAAAAAAAAGGACACACTGGGAAGTGGCACCCACCCAGGGAGAGGTGCAGGGAGAGGTGCCATTGCCTCACTGGGTGCAAAATCGCCCGCAGGTGCCAATGCCCTCCCCCATGCCTCAGCATAGGCACAGAGACACCTGCTGAGGGTGGTTAATGGGGACACTGGCTCTTTGCTGTGTTTACTCCAAACTCCATGTCCCTCCACTTTGGTGGGACTGCCCTTTTGGGACAAACCTGCATCAGCCCCAGCAGTATGAAACCCTCCCCCAGAGGACCTGTCTGGGTCTCCACCACTTCAGTTCCCTGAAGTTGAGAGTTTTAAAACAACGAACCTGCCTGAGATAGAGCCCAAGGTGCACTGTGCTGTCAGCTGGGAAGAAGACCTGGACACAGACAGTGTGGAGGCAACAACCCGAGGGATGCCTGGGACACACAACGAAAGACTGGTTGCTCTTCTGGGAGGGCTTCTGTGAGAGGGGCAGGGCCAAACTCACCTCTCTAGGGACTAGGGAGCCAGTTGGCACCATTTTCCTCCTCCACATCTTAGCAAAAATTAACTTCAGTAAGCAGAACATGCCAATAGTGGTGCATAAGCTGTTGGCATAAGTCCTGCCTCCCCTCCATATTCTGCTTGTTCCACTTTTCTCTGGCAAGTGTGCCCGAGAACTAGTACAGTGGGACCCTCCCCCACAAGACAAGCAGAAACCTGCATGTGCACACTTCATATCTACTCACCTTAGAGTTCTGTAAAGCTTCAGCTCTAGGGAAAATAGCAAAAGGTCTCGTTTAACAAGCAGATCAGAGCGCACATAGTTAAAACTCACTACACTCTAGACAAGGTCCAAACACTCCCCACTGCAAACAAGGAGAAACTGCAATGGACTGGCCTAATGGAAAGAACAGACAAAATTTAGCAGCAGAGTGCATGCAGCATACGCCAGAGACACTTCCTCAAATGCAAGGCCTTCAAAAGTATATGACTTCATTCTTATAAAGCCATTACCCCCAGGAACAGGCTTTCCTAACACAGAGAAGGTGGACACCCAGACAAAATGCTAAGACAGAGGAATTCATCCCAAAAGAAAGAACAAGAAAAGGTCATGGCCAGCGATGTAATCAAAACAAATATAAGTAACATGCCTAATCTAGAATTTAAAAACAAAACAAAGCAAAACAATCATAAGGATTTTATTGGACTAGAGAAAAGCATAGAAAACATCAGTGAGTCCCTTACCACAGAGATAAAGGACCTAAAATTTAGGCAGACTGAAATGAAAAATACAACTGAGATTCAAAACCAACTGGATGTAATGAATAGAAAGATGGAAGAAGCAGAAAAATGAATAAGTGATATAGAAGATAAAATGATGGAAAATAAAGCGGAAAAGAAAAATATTAAATCATGAATGTAGACTTAGAGAACTGAGTGATTCCATAAAAAATAATACATTATTGTATCATAGCAGTCACAGAAGAAGAAGAGAGAGAAAAAGGAGGCAGAAGGTTTATTTGAGGAAATTATAGCTGAAAACTTCCCCAATCTGGGGAAGGAAACAGACATGTAAATCCAGGAAATACAGAGAACTCTCATCAAATTCAACAAAAGCAGGCCAACACCAAAATATATTGTAATTAAATTTGCAAAGTATAGAGATAAAGAAAAATCCTAAAACCTGCAAGACAAAAAACGTTCCTAATTTACAAGGGATGAGAAATAAGTTTAGCAGCAGATATCTCCACAGAAACTTGGCAGGCCAGAAGAGGTGGCATGATATATTCAATATGCTGAATGAGAAAAATAGGCAGCCAAGAATACTATGACCAGAAAGTCTATCTTTCAGAACAGAAGGAGCAATAAAGAGTTTCCTAGACACAAAAAAACTAATGGGGTCCCTGACCACTAAGCCAGCCCTGCAAGAAATATAAAGGGGAACTCTTTCAGTGGGAAAAATAAAAAGTGACGAATAGAGAAAATCTCCAGAAATAAAACGAAACAAGGGGCACCTGGTGGGCTCAGTCGGTTAAACATCTGCCTTTGGCTCAGGTCATCATTCGAGGGTCCTGGAATGAAGTCCTGCATCAGGCACTCTGCTTCTCTCTCTCCCTCTGCCTGCTACTCTGCCTACTTGTGCTCACTGTCTCTGAAAAATAAATAAAAAATCTTAAAAAACAACAACAACAAAATGAGTAATAAAATGGCAATACATTCATATCTATCAATAATCACTCTGAATATAAATGGGCTAAATACTCTAATCAAAAGACATAGGATGGCAGAATGGATAAAAAATTAAGGCCCAGGGATCCCTGGGTGGCGCAGCAGTTTAGCGCCTGCCTTTGGCCCAGGGCGTGATCCTGGAGACCCGGGATCGAATCCCACGTCGGGCTCCCGGTGCATGGAGCCTGCTTCTCCCTCTGCCTGTGTCTCTGCCTCTCTCTCTCTCTCTGTGTGACTATCATAAATTAAAAAAAAAAAAATTAAGGCCCATCTATATGCTGCCTAAAAGAGATTCATGTCAGATGTAAAAACACTTGCATATTGAAAATGAGGGGATGGAAAACCATTTATTATGCAAATGGACATTAAAAGAAAGCCAGTATGGCAATACTTATATAACACAAACTAGATTTTAAGGCAAAGACTGTAATAAAAGATAAAGAAGGACATAATGTCATAATAATGGGGTCTATTCAACAAGATCCAACAATTCTAAATATTTATGCCCACAACTTGGGAGCACCCAAATATATATAACAATTAATAACAAACATGAAGAATCTCATTGATACAATGATAGTAGGGGATTTTGACACCCCACTTATATCATTGACAGATCATCTAAGCAGCAGATTAAAATGGAAACAATGACTTTGAATGACACATTGGACTAAATAGACTCAACAAATATATTCAGAACATTCCGTACTAAGCAGCAGAATGCACATTCTTTTTGAGTCATAGGGGACATTCCCCAGAACTGATCACATACTAGGTAACAAGTCAGTCCTCAACAAGTACAAAAAGGTTGAGATTTTACCGTGCATATTTTCAGAAGGCAGTGCTAGGAAATTTGAATTCAACCACAAGAAAGAATTTGGAAAGTCCACAAGTACATGGAGGTTAAGGAATATGCCACTAAAAATTGAATGGGTCAGCCAAGAAATTAAAGAAGAAATTTAAAAATACTTGGAAACAAATGGAAATGAAAACATGATAGTCCAAAACCCGTGGGATACTGCAGAAGTCATCATAAGACAGATGTGTATAACCATACAAGCCTACCTTAAGAAGCAAAAAAAATTCTCAAATATGCAAGCTAATCTTACACCTAAAGGAGCTAGAAAAAGAAAAAAAATCAAGTCTAAAACCAGAAGGGAAATATAAATGATTAAATCAGAAATGAATGATAAACAACAAAAAATACACAATAGAACAAATTAATGAAACCAGGAGCTTGTTCTTTGAATTAATTAATACAATTGATAAAAAACCTAGCCATACTTCTTAAAAAAAAAAAAAAAAAAAAGAAAAGAAACTCAAATCACCAACATGAGAGGAGAAATAAGAACCAATACCAGATGGATGCCTGAGTGGCTCAGTGGTTGAGTGTCTGCCTTTGGCTCAGGTCATGATCCCCCTGGGATCCTGAGATCGAGTCCTGCATCGGGATCCCCATGGGGAGCCTGCTTCTCCCTCTGCCTATGTATCAGTCTCTCTCTGAGTGGTCTCATGAATAAATAAATAAATAAAAATCTTTAAAAATAATGAACCAAAACCACAGGAATATAAACAGTTATAAGAGAAATATTATGAAAAATTTATGCCAAAAAATTGGGCAATCTGGAAGTAATGGATAAATTACTAGAAGCAAAAACTACCAAAACTAAAACACAAAGAAATGGAAAACTTGAAGAGATCCCTAACCAGCAACGAAATTGAATCAGTAATCAGAAACCTCCCAACAAACGAAAGTCCAGGGCCAGATGGCTCCCCAGAGGAATGCTACCAAGCATTTAAAAAAGACTTAATACATATTCTTCTGAAACTGTTTCAACCAATTGAAATGAAAGGACAACTTACAAACTTCTTCTACAAGGCTAGCATTACCTTGATTCCAAAACCAAATACCCCACTAAAAAGGAAAATTAAAGCCACTATCCCTGATGAATATGGATACAAAAATTCTCAACAAAATACTAGCAAATTGAATCCAACAGTACATTAAAATAGTTATTCACCATAATAAAGTGGGATTTATTTCTGGGCTCCAGGGATGATTCAATATTTACAAATCAATAAATGTGAAACATCACATGAATAAAGAAAGGATAGAACCATATCATCCTTTCAATAGATGCAGAAAAAAGCATTTGGCCTAATACAGCATCTACTCTTGATAAAAGTTGTCCACAAAGTAGAGACAGAGGGAACATACCTCAATGTTATAAAGACCATTTGTGAAAGACTCAAAGCTAATATCCTCAATGCAGAAAAACTGAGAGCTTTTCCTCTATGGTCAGGAACAAGACAGGGATTTCCACTCTCACTACTGTATTTAACATAGTACTGGAATTCCTAGCCTCAGCAACCAGACAACATGAAGAAATGAACGACATGCAAATTGGCAAGGAAGAAGTTGCACTTTCACTATTTGCAGACTACATGATATTTTATGTAGAAAGCTCAAAGACTATACCAAAATATTGTAGAACTGATACACCAATTCAGGAAGGTAACAGGATATAGAATCAATGTATAGAAATCTGTTCCATTTTGGGTGCCTGGGTGGTTCAGTGAATGAATGCCTTTGGCTCAGGTCACAGTCCTGGAATTGAGCCCTACATCGGATTCTCTGCTCTGTGAGAAGCCTGAGTCTCCCTTTCCCTCTGCTTGCCACTCCCCCTGCTTCTGTGCTCTCTCTCTTTGTCAAGTGAATAAATAAAATATTAAAAGAGAGAGAGAGAGAGAGATCTGTTGCACTTTTTATACACCAATAATAAGCTGCAGAAAGAGAAATCAAGGAATTGATCCCATTTATAATTGCACTCAAAAGCATGAGATACCTAGAAATAAACCTAAGCAAAGAGGTTTATTTGCTTAGGTTTAAACCTAAGCAAAGATCTGTACTCTGAAAACTATAGAACACTTATGAAAAGTTCAAGAAATGTAAAGAAATGAAAAAAATTTCCACGCTCATGGGTTGGAAGATCAAATATTGTTAACATGTCTACACTATCCAAAGCAATCTACAAATTAAATGCAACCCCTATCAAGATATAACCAGCATTTTCCATAGAGCTAGAACAAACAATCATAACATTTGACTAGGACCACAAAAGACCCTGAATAACCAAAGTAATCTCTCTCTTTCTCTCTCTCTCTCCCTCTCTCTCATGTCTGTGTGTCCCTGAATAAATAAATATTTTTTTTCAAAAAAAGAAAACCCAGAAATGGACCAACAACTATATGGTGAACTAACCTTTGATGAAACAGGAAGCATAACCAGTGGGAAAATGACAGACTTTTCAACAAAACAGTGTTGGAGAAACCTGACAGCAACATGCAAAAGCATGAAGCTGGACTACTTCCTGACACCATACACAAAAATAGATTAAAAATGATTGGAAGACCTAAATGTGAGACAGGAAACCATCAAAATCCTAGAGGAGAACACAGGCAGCAACCTCTTTGACAGTAGCTGTAACAATTTCTTACTACATATGTCTCCTGAAGCAAGGGAAACAAAAGCAAAAATGAACTATTAGGACTTCATCAGGATAAAAAAGCTTCTGCACAGAGAAGACAATCAACAAAACTGAAGGGCCACCTTTGGAATGGGAGAAGATATTTGCAAATGACATCTGATAAAGCGTTAGTATCCAAAATATGTAAAGAACCTAAAAACTCAATACCTGAAAATAAATATTCCAGTTAAAAATGGGCAGAAGACACAAATAGACATTTTTCCAAAGAAGACATACAGATAGCTAACAGACACATGAAAAAAATAATATCACTCATCATCAGGGAAATAAAAATCAAAACTAAATGAAATATCACCTCATGTATCTGTCAAAATGGCTAAAATTAACAACATAGGAAACAGCAGGTATTGGAGAGGATGCAGAGAAAGGGGGAACCCTCTTTTACTGTTGATGGGAAGGCAACCTGGGACAGTCACAACTTTGGAAAACAGTATGGAGGTTCTTCATAATGTTAAAAGTAGAACTACCCTGTGAGCCATCATTGTACTACTGGGTGTGTACCCCAAAGATACAAAAATACTAATCGGGAGGGATACATCCACCCCTAAGTTCATAGCACCATTATAAACAATAGGCAAATTATGGAAAGAACTCAAAAGTCCATCAACTGGTGAACTGATACAGAAGAAGCGGGATGTAGATACAGAATGGAATATCACTCAGGCATCAAAAGAATGAAATCTTGCCATTCACAATGATGTGGAAGGAGCTAGAGTGTGTTATGCTAAACAAAATAGAGAAAGATCATGATTTCACTCATATGTGGAATTTAAGAAATGAAACAGATGAACATGTGGGGAAAAAGCAGATTCTTAACCAAGAATCAGACTCTTAACTAAATAGTGGGTTACTAGAGGGGAGGTGGGTAGGGGGGTGGGTTAAACACATCATGGGGATTAAACAAGGCACTTGGGATGAGCACTGGGTATTATATGTAAGTCATGAATCACTAAATTCTACACTTAAAGGAAACATTACACTATATAATTACTAACTGGAATTTAAATAAAAAACTAAAACTGCAAAAAATAAAAATAAATAAAAAGAATAGAAACCAAAAGCACAGGGATTGAAAAGAAGGAAGAACACTTTATTTATAGATAATATGACTTTGTTCAAAGTAAATTAGAAATAATAGAGCATTAAAAATCTGCTGCTATTGGGCAGTCCTGGTGGCTCAGCGGATTAGCACCGCCTTCAGCCTAGGCCCTGATCCTGGAGACCCTAGATCGAATCCCGCATCTGGCTCCCTGCATAGAACCTGCTTCTCCCTCTGCATGGGTCTCTGCCTGGGTCTCTGCCTCTCTCTCTCTTTCTCTGTCTCTCATGAATAAATACATAAAATCTTTAAAAAAAATCTGCTGCTATTAATTTGCAGGATTCTATGTCAATATTCAAAAATTCATTTATTTTTTGTACATTAACGATTAACAAGTTGAAATTAAAATTTAAAACAGTATTTAAAACCACATCGACATCATGAATACTAAGGGATAAATTTAACAGTGTATTGCAAGATCCTTATAGTGAAAACAAAAAAACATTGGTGACAGGGATTATAGGAGTTCTTGAATAATTAGATATACCATTTTCCCAGGTTGGGCAGCCAGCAACTCCTGTTATCCAACAAGAAAAGTTATTATAAAAAGCAAAAATAATTCAAGGTCATTTAACTCTAAAAGTTTTTCTTAAAATTGTAGCAAACTGATTCCAGCATTATATTTAAAAAGTGTTTTTAAAAAGTAAATGCATTTGATTCTGTTAGGCTTATCTCAGGAAGAGAATGATTTGTTATTTAAATTATGTACAATGAAATTCATACATAAAGAGATTGTGAAGAAAAATGATAAATGTTAATAAACATAAATATATTTGACAAAATGCAATATCAATTCATTATATATAAAACAACTATTTCTCAGGACACCTGGCTCAGTGGTTGAACGTCTGCATTTGGCTCAGGGCGTGATCCTGGAGTCCCGGAATCGAGTCCCACATTGGGCTCCCTGCATGGGGCCTGCTTCTCCCTCTGCCTGTGTCTATGCCTCTCTTTCTCTGTTTCTCATGAACAAATAAATAAAATCTTAAAAAAACCTTTTTAGAAAAGTGGGGATTTAAAAAGGTACTTTTTAGTGTGATACATACTAAATATGACATGATTGAATTTATTCCTATCAAGATGAGAAAAGAGTCAAAAATGATCATATTATCACTTGTTTTTCACATCCTATTGAGGGACATATACAGTAAAAACTTTTTTGAAAAAGCAAAGCATTGGTTAGGGGGATAATAAAATATTATTTGCAGAACAACTGATAGTATACATTTTTATGCTAAACAAAATTATAAATAGTAGGAAAATTTGAACTATGGCTGAATATATGATGCATATAGAAATGACAATTACAAATCTATACCTCTGAAATAAACTAATAAAAATACCATCTAAAGTAATATCAAAGGATATAAATTATTTCAAAATATATATAACAAGAAATTCTCAATGATTCCATGTAAATAATTATTTAACATTTGGGGAAAAGTAATAAAAATGATGAGGAAAAATTCTACATTTATGAATAAGAAAATAAGTATTACAATCAGGATTTTTGGCAAATTTTCTGTTAGTTCAATGCAATTTAAATTAAAATACTAACAGGGTTTTTATAACATTTGATTAAATATTTCAAGCATTTATTTGAATGAGGAATAGGACAAGAATAATTAAGATGCATCAGAGTGGTAAGGAGGAAGGAATTGCATTATAGGATATCTAGCCTTATAAAACTACAGTATGTAGTATAGTGTGTAATTAGCATAAAATGTATTCATTTATATGATTGAATGATTCTACTTATTGATAAGAATAGAGTGCCAAGAGAGACAATTTTTATATCTCTTTGAAATATGATGAGTTAGCTTGGAAAATCAATGGGGAGAATGGGAAATTTTATTTGAAAATGGGAAATTTTAAAAAATTAATTAAAGCAGACAATTATCGATATGAAATAAATTAAGTTGGATTCCTTTCTCATGCCATTATGAAAGTAAAATCCAGATGAAAATAAGGAGTTGAATATCAAAAGTATTATTTTTAAAAATTTGATCTAAAGTCAATTCACTCTATTTCTGAGCATGGGATAGTGAAGTATGTCTTAAATAAGGCAAAAATTGCCATTTATAAAGCAAAAGACTGACAAATGGGATTGCATCAAAATGAAAAAGCCTCTAAATCAAAAGCCACTTTAGAGAAATTGGAAATACAAGCTACAAAGTAGAAGAAGATATTTGCAATACATGCAACCACTAAAGAAATATAAAGAACTCCTACAAATCAGTATGAAAATGACAAACAACCTAATATAAAAAAATAAAAAAATACATGAGAAAGTACTTTACAGAATAGGTAACATATATGGTTAGTGAGGATATGAAGGGGTATTCAATCATATTTATGATCAGATTAATGTAAATTGAAAACAGAATAAGATTCAATGTTACACATTTTCAAACAGCAAATATCAAGTATGTCAATACTATGTACTTGAAAGAGCGTGATTCATCAAAATCCCTTATAAATTGTTGTTGAAACTGCAGGTATTGTATAGGGCCATTTTGTACATTTTAAAATATAATTTAACATTATCCTATAAATTTTAACATTTACAACCCCCCTTTATTATCCATGAATTTATCTTCTAAGTATGTAAAAAAGAAAAAAAAATACATAAAAAAGAAAAACAATACAAATATATTTTAGGATACAAGGATATTAATAGCAGCACTGTTTAGAATAGCAAAAATGTGCCCATCAACAAGAGGATAGCTAAAGTATGGGTATTCAAACAATGGAATATTATACAGTGTTCACAGTAATGATCTCTAGCTGATCTTGATAATATAAATGAATCCTATTAATAACAACGTTTGGTTTAAAAATCACCAAGGACTGCATAAAGTATGATATTATTTTCATAAAGTCAATATATTCAAGACTATATACTTAGTAGAAATGCCTTGTATGTGACCAAACTAAATTTTTTAAAAGATAATAAGAAAGGTAAGATTAAGAGAATGGCTATCTTGGGTGGTGGGAGATAGAAGACTTGAGTAAGGTTGCACCACATAGGAGGAAATGAATTATTGTCATTATTTTATTTTCACATTGGCAAGCAGTTTCTAGACATTTATATACTTAAATACAGCCATTCACACACACAGTCATGCATACAGGTGAACTATGTATTGGCCAATGATTAAAAAATGTCATGAATCAGAAAAGAGTAATTCAGTTTTGTGCACCTGAGACATAGAGATTAAAAACCAACACACACACAGCAAATTCTTTAGGATAGCTTTGAAGCTTTTCTTTATGTGGTCATAGGTCTCTTATGCAGCCTCAGTTTTTGCCAGTTAGTGGATAATATTATACAGCAGCAAACCACTTCTGTTTTTTCAGCTGTATAGAGTTCTGTTTTCATGTCAGGTTGTCAGCATCTACGCATGTTATTTCCTTCTCCTAACCTAGCCCATTTTATTTATTCTTTATAGTTCAATTCAGCTTCTATTTTTTTTTTTAAGAAGCCTCTCTGATTCTTCTGATTCTTACCAAAGATCTCCAATTCTGGGCCTCCATAACGTACTTAGCTGCTTCCATGTGGAGAGTGGACTTTACTTCACTAGACTTGAGCAATTTAAAATATAGAAGTGAATTTGTTTCATCCATATGTTCCCCAACTAGGTGCTAAATGTGGAACGTAAGCAGACAGTTAGTAGATATCTAATTAAATCAAGAATAAGTATCACAAATGAACCTATTAATTGAAATGTGTTGGACCGCTCAATATAAGGCTACCATCTCTGACCATCTCTAAACTATTCTGCAATTTAGTTGAATAGAGAGAAGTCCAGGAATTATGATACTAACATCATCCCACCACCACCATTATAGACAAAGAGAAAAGTTTAAGACTGACATATTTTCCCCGTGTTTTTCACATCTGTTGGTGATCTTTGTTGAAACAACTGTTGCATTGAGGTCTCTCGTTTTATTAATCCTTACATATTTATTAATTGGCACTCCTCAATAAAAAAGAACTTTCCCTTCCCTCCCCTCCTTCCTTTTTTATTGAATCTAAGTATAGGCTGGTGGATTTTTATTAAAACTACTATTGAATATGTTATAATAAAATGTTTATTACTATTGCTATTATTATTATTACTGCTCTAAGTTTGATGCTCATAATAACCGTCCTTAGGCCAGTGGGAGCCTTTCAAACTGGCTCCTTATCTTTTTGACATGACTTCAATAGTTGTTGAGCATTATATATATATATATATATATATATATATATATATATATATTTCATATTTACACTTCAGCTTCATATACACCACCTCTGTTTTCTTTCTCTCTACTGTTTCTACCTCAGTAAAAACTATGACTCCCTATTTTATCAGTATGTTTATTCATTTGAGATTTCACAGAGTACAGACTAAATAATTACAGAATCGTAAAATGAATACCATCCAACAAGACTACCAAGTAAAGTTCAAAATTGTCTTGCGATTTTCATTGCTCTTAAAATATGCTCCACTAAAGGTTTACAATCAAAATACAGTTTTCAAAATTACATTAATTACTTTTCCTCTGTATATTTATGAAAATTTCCTGTACAGTTGGAATAGCATTTGTTTGTATTCAAGTCCAACATTTGCTTTTGAGGGACACATGTTGGTCTTTTTAATCATTGTATTATTTTTATCTGTAATAAAATTATTATGTAATATGTTATTAATACATTTTAAATAAATCAATGTTCTTTTTGAGAACTGAATTATCATTATTCTTGAACATTTTGACATTTTTATTAAAACTCTCCATTTATATTTCTATGAGTCCCATCTTGATATTTACTCTTCCTTCATTTACTCATAATGTATTTCGGTTTTTCTTTCCTGTTCTCGTGTTGATTAATTAACTAATTGGCTGACTTTTTTCTCTAATTCTGTGAAATTTCAATATGATTTGAATTTGAAATGTAAAAATGTCTTTCAAGAAATGTAAGCTCCATCCCTATATTGAATATAACCTTCCTTAATAATATGTTTTTGTGTAAATGCTCATATGCATTATACATATTAACGCATGTACGAATTCATGCATGTACTTTTTTATGTATATATATAAAATACAAATATGTAAGCATTACTTTGTACTTAGCTCTGTTTTGAGCTAAATATTTTACTTTTTTAAAAAAAGATTTTATTCATTTGTTTGATAGCTAGAGAGTGCAAGCAGGGGGAGCAGAAGAGGGAGAGGCAGAAGCAGGCTCCCCGCTGCGCAGAGAGGCAGATGTGGAGATAGGACCCCATCCCAGAACCCTGGGATCGAGACCTAAGCTGAAGGTAGACACATAACCAACTGAGCCACCCAGGTGCCCCAATATTTACTTTTGAAGGTATTTATGTCATTTAGGTTTGTGGTCATGTTTTTCTTTTTAATCCTAACAGTAAAAGTAAAACATTATTTTAATTATTTTAAGAGATAGAAATGGCAAACACTATATAAACATTTTCAAAATGTTATTTGCTTTTTTTTTTGCAACTAACTTATCTATCTGAAATATCATATTCTTAATTCATTGTTGACAGTGAAATACCAATATTCTCTCTCAAAGCCTCAAATTGTCTATTGGAAAAAAATGATTTTCTTTATCTTCTGAATGATGGAATTGTATAAAATGGATGTTTTTCACATTCATGTCAAAATTCACCCTGTAAATTCCTTCTGTTACTTCAGTCTTAAAGATCTGTATTGACTTGGTAAAGTAGCCTGTTACAAAATTGAAATATATATAAAAAAAAAATACAATGGTGTTGTTCAGGATATAAAGGCACTTTATTAGGACTATAGTTTGGGCTGCAATATTTACTTAATCTAACAGTTGCTTTACTTTGTCTTTGTCTCTCATCTTTGCCAAAAGAAGATTATCTTATATGTGAAAACCCCATTGCTTGGCAGGTTAACAGAAGTAATGTCTTTTTGTATCACAGTATCACCTGAAATATTTCTTTAAATCGTCAAAAGATATTTAAAGCCAATCTAAGCTTGTAAGTGTAATTCCATCTTCAAAATGAATACATATAAGTAAAAAAAAAGTTGAATATTGCCAATTCATATCATATTTAAATCAAGAACGTTGAATAGAACTCTAAAATGAAAGTATCCTCTTTTTTTTAATACATGTGATGGTCTTTTGATTTATCAACTTGATTAAGCTACAGTCCCCACTGATTCAAACCCTAATCTATGCTTATGTTGTAGGTGTGATTGAAATACATATTAGTTGATTTTAAGGAAGGAATATGGCCCTGAATAATATGAATGCATCTGATTCAGTCAGTTGAAAAACTTTAAAATTCTGCTAAGAATTTCCCCAATAAGGAAAAAGGCTGCTAATGTACAGTAGCTTCAGGTCATGCCAAAAGAGACAGCCTGATCTTCCTGTTGGCCTGCCCTTTGGAATTTGGACAGTTCCATAACCACATAAACCATGTTATTGGAATAAATCTCTTAAAATATATCTCCTACTGGTCCTTCTTACATTGAACTCTGACTAACACAGATTTTATTTTATTTTTTATTTTTTAATTTTTATTTATTTATGATAGTCACAGAGAGAGAGAGAGAGAGAGAGAGGTGCAGAGAAATAGGCAGAGGGAGAAGCAGGCTCCATGCACCGGGAGCCTGATGTGGGATTCGATCCCGGGTCTCCAGGATCGCGCTCTGGGCCAAAGGCAGGCGCCAAACTGCTGCGCCACCCAGGGATCCCTAACACAGATTTTAGTATTGAAAGTGATGTTATATTTATTTTTCCTTTTTATTAGCAGCTGTTTTGAATTATCCATGTAGCCACTCAACTTCACTGTATTTGGTATTTTGAAATCATCATGCACACTGGTATTAAATTTTTAGTTTTGGATAAACGATATAGTGTCATTCCCCTTCTTGCCTATGCTTCACGTTGAAGATTAATATTTTCTGATCAAAGTACTAAATTTTATCTGGTTTGACACCTGTAAATCCAAATATAATTGCTCGACAATGTATCTGAAGTAACATCATTAGAGCATTTTGAAATAAGGACACTCAGAAGAAGCAATGGATTTGATTTATAAAATCTAATTTTATGATGAAACAACTAGATTGCAGTTGCCTATTGGAGGCATGGACAGTTTATTTCTGTATTCATTCAGTTAATAGTATTAAGGGCCTTATTATAATCTTGGCACCTAGAAGGAAGGCAAAAAAGAGCTGAAGCAATGTGGAGAAAATGACATAATAAAGTAACCTTAAGTTATGGGAGATAAATTCTAAGAAACTTAAAAAGTGGTATTTCTATAGAAAAACAAAATACTGTGCATGAGAGAAAAAAAATTAGCATAACTTCAGGTTAGGTTGCCAAAACTTACAGATCTAGATCTGTTCCTATAGAATTTGGGTCCCTGCTTACTTATTTAATTGCTGATTTTTGAAATGGACTCTTGATGGAGAAATTAAAACCCTTGCCAGATTTTGAACCATTGATCAAAAGGAGAATTGTCAGATGAGTGTATTATATATATTTATCCTTTAAGAAAGTGACTGGGAGTCTTTTAAAGAGAATGGAAAGTGGAGAGCAACAGAGTGTAGACAATACACTGTACTGCTGTTCACTGTCTTTTGTCTCCTACTTTGGAACACCAGGACAGATACAAAGAGGCCCACAGAGGTACCACACCAACAGAAGAGAACTGTAAAGCGGTGTTGTGGTTGGTTAGGGAAAAAAAAAAGCCCTAAAAAAGTTGCAACATGACATTCATGCCCTGACCCTCTGGCTTTCTTTCTTACCTACTAGAAGACATGGTGGACATCCATTAAGTTTGCACATGTCTGAATGGGGAACCAATGGACCTGAACTTGAGAATCAGTATTCCTGTTAGTAACTCATTATGAAATATACAGAAAGATCTCATAGAAAAGAAAATGAGCTATGGCATGCATTGAAGTCTTATAAAGAAATTCACTTTGGAAATAGTGGTTTGGGGACGCCTGAGTGGCTCAGAGGTTAAGGGCCTGCCTTTGGCTCAGGGCATGATCCTAGGGTCCTGGGATCGAGTCCCATGTTGGGCTCCCTGCATGGAGCCTGCTTCTCCCTCTGCCTGTGTCTCTGCTCCCCCCACCCCCCGTGACTCTCATGAATAAACAAATAAAATATTTAAAAAAAAAGAAATGGTGGTTTCAAGAAAGATTAAATTACATGCAAAATTTCCTAAGAAATATGTTCGGTATATATTTTAGTAATATGAAGTCAAATATGATCAGCATGACAACAGTCAAGGAAGAATTGTTGGCTGAGAGTGGAAAGTAATGATCAATCAGAAAAGTGACAGGGTGAGAAGAAGAATAATTTTCCTTCTTGGTCAAGATATGTTGTGGAAAATAGACGAGTGAAAATTCCGCTTTTAAATATTACCAAATTATAATGGTATCACATTTGGGGGGAAAAAAAAAAACATGGTCTAATTAGATTGATGAATTAAGAGAAGTGCCCATGGGAAGATGGTGACTACAGTTTGAAGTTTCTTACAACCAGTAGAAATTACAAATACCATATATCATGCTATACAAGAAAAGGATCAGCGAGGCAACGAAATATTATAGTCACCCAGATAGATGGATACACAAGTGAAAAATCTATCGCTAGTATTCTCACTTCAGGTTTTGGTTGATAAGAGAATCAGATTAAGGTTTTAGTCAAAACAACTCCAAATTGAATTTATCAAAACCATGAGTTGCTGTTTGAAATTGAAAAGATGATGAGTCATTGAAAAATCCACCCTTGATTTAGATACTACACAGGTAGGGGAAAATGAAGATAGGAAGCCTATTCTCCTGAAGCCAGATCTCCCTGGAACTCCTTTGCCTTGTCATCCTGGCTGGGCCAGGGAGTCTTCTGAGGAGAGACACCCAGGAGATCTGATCCAGAGAGGCCCTGTGTATATTCCCAGCAAAGGCCCTTACGGGATCTGGCTCCAACAATCTTCCCCACTTCACATCAGTAGTGGAAGAAGGACTGCTAGTGGGGTCAGGGAGTGGGGGGTGCTATTCACACAGTCTGGGAGGTGGTAGAGGACTGAGGGCAGGTGCAAGTGAGCCTCGGCAGCCAGGCTCCCTGCAATTGGCCTGTATCTGGGCCTTGGAGACATACAGTGGGCCACAGGGAGGGATTTTCAGGGACACACTGAGCTGCCAAGGTCTATCCTGCTGCTCCAAAATAGACTTGCCAAATGCCCTGAAGGCAGAGTTTGTGGGGTGTCAGAAGCCATTCAGGGCCTGACCATGGCTACAGAAGATGAAAGAGACCAGGGAATCATGACTGTCAGACCCCAAAACCTATAAAGATAGCAGGGTCAAATGGGGTCTGATCGTAACAACCTTTCCAGCCTACTTATTGATGGCACAGTGTGGGAAATTATTGGCTTTAGAAAATGAATCCAATTCCATATTGTATTTATCTGTCCCTGAGGAACAATCACACCCTACTACCTTATCTTTATCTACACAAAGATTGGTTTGTTTGCAATACAACATCAGCAGGACTGCTAAGTTTGGTGCATATTATGCACAGTGTTCCAGATTGTTGAGCACTCTCTTTTAAGCAGAAACTCAGCCATCTTCCCTCCTTTTGGATCTTCTTTTCTTTTAGTAATTCAGAGAAAAAGAAAAATTAAAAAAAAAAAAACAAAAAAAAAAAACAAGGTTACCACCAGCTAATGCTGCTCTGCTGCTCCACACAATATCACCTTGTAGATGGTGCACACAGGCAAGGTTCCTCTTACCATCTCCAATGCATTCAAAGTGTGTGTGTGTATTTATTTCCTCCAATAGTGTTCAGTATTCTCTCCTTCAGAAGACTGGATTTCTATCAACTCTCTTATCCATGGGCTTCTGTCCGAGTTAGCATTCTCCTGGTCTTCCCTGACTATGGCTGAGATGGGATGAGGCCCGTTTTGCAGCCCATACCAACGTCTATCTACTATTACCAGATGCATAGGTACGCAAGACTCCTCCTGCGTCACTTGGTAAATGGTACGAGGTCCCACAACTCCCGCAGAGACATTTTTGTTCATGGGTAGATGCCTAATTATTTATTAATAAAGGCGGACAAAAAGAAAGGTTATCTTATACTGCGTCACCCTTATCTCACTCCTCTCCATGTTATTTTTCTTTATCTCGGGTTGTCTGAAAGAAGATCTGTGATAAGCTGCAAGAAGATGTCTATTCTCAGAATACAGTATAATTCATTAATAACAACTCCTCTTTCCTTTCCTTGGTCTGAGCATATTGAACATTAGATCCATTGCTGTATAAGCCCCAGTACTTTTATAAGAATTTAGACAATCACTTATTTGCTCTCCCTACAGTCTCTGCCTCTAGGGAAACTACACCTGCTCTGACTGGGTATGGAAGATTTTCAGTTCCATTCCTCCTAAATGTAATTTTGAAACTATCTACTTATAAATGTAGAGTATATGTAGCTGGCCGCGTAATAATCCTCAAATACATAAGATGAGTAAAGTTGTTCCAAACTCACCATTTTTTGCATCTCTTCTGGCTCCATCATGCAGCAAAACTTCAGAGATCCACACATGCCATGACTTGGAAATAGTGATGGTAGTGAGGGCAACACATAAACTGAATGGAATGCATTTATGCTGAACCCCCAATTTTTCATGAGTGATGTGTATCTATTCCCCTTGATTTTATGCAAATACAAGACACTGACTCAATAATCACAGTTAAAACCGCATCCAATGTGCTGTGTATCTTGCTGAGCTATTCCGATAATATTGCACTTGCAGTTTCCCAAACCATATTTTACCCAGTCAGACTTAAAATATTGCTCTAGTCTGCCTTTATTTCTCTGAAGTGACACCTTGAAAGTGATGCCTTGTGTGTTATAGAAGATGGACTAAACGCAGATTCAATAAACTGTCTGTCTAATTTATACCACACACAACAGCATCTGGGGACAGTGTGCAATAAGGCAAAAAGGGAAGAAATAAATAGTGCTTCTGGCATTTCAGAGACTGCGAAGTTTTGAAGCCATAGGGACTGTATTTTGTTTGCTGTTTGTACCTCAATCCCAAGAACTTGTCAATTTTTAAGTCTCCCACATCCCCTACGATGTATACAACATCACAAACTCATCTAGGAAATATCTGCTATCAGATTTTAGTTAGTTTCCTCTCCAGCGTTTCAGAAGTGGGATATTCTTAAATACTTGATGAACTTAGAAAACCACACACAATCTTCTAACATAAGTGCTGTCTTTATGAAACCTGTTTGTCTTTTTCTTGAGAAAAAAAAAAAAAACATTTGCCAATCCTCTCTCCCCTTCAAAGGTGTGTACAGGATTCTAAATTAAAGGAAAATAATGGATTGGGAGGCCATGATGAGCCAACGTATAAAACATTGCGATAAATAGCCAAAGATGTATTTTTTAATGCATGTGTAAAACACACTGGATAGCAATTATAGACATTTTGTTGATCAATTAAGTTGAAAATATGGTCAGGCCAATATGTCATTCAAGTTTGTAGTGCTCACAATACATTATAATGCATTGTCTCTGTTAGATAGTGATTGCTTACCTTATCAAAGCAAAACTATTTTGATCTGCAAAACAATGTTTATGTCAATTCCACAGTATTTATTTTTTTTTATTTTTTTTTAATTCCACAGTATTTAGAGAAACAATGCAATACTATTCTGATATATTACACATCAAGTAGAATGTAAGGAGGTAATAAAACTAAGTAGTTTAGTATTTCAGTCATTTGAAACCTTGAAAATGATTAATTGTTATCAATAAGCACAAAAAGTAATTAAGAAAATTGAGTAAAAACCGATTCCCAAAATATAAAAATGCTATTGATCATATACATTTTTCATCAAAATCAGAAGTTATATTTTAAAGTGCACATAATCTCACCAAATACTTTTGATCTTTTACTGTAGTCTTGTTTTTGCATCTAGGTTTAAAAAAAATGGCCCATATGTAAGAAGTATATTTCTTGGTATTTCCAATTGATTGAGGATTTACATTGGATCATAAATTTGACCTTTCTTTTTTGGATGAGAAATGCTTTACGATTCTCATATTCACCTTCTGACACTTAAGCTGTAGTTGTAAAATGGAATAGAACTATTGCCCTCAGGTAAATGTCATATTCTGTGACCACATTTTCAGAAAGTTATAAAGATGCTGTAGGGGAACATTGCAAAAAGTTAAGGGATACATTTATTTATAGAATCAGGTTAAATAATGGTTTAATATATTTTGTAATGAATGTAACAACTGAAGATAAACATACTCTTCTAATATTTTTATGTATTGTAAGAATTTAAACATCTTAAATGGTGATCATCATCTTTAGAGAGGGGAAATGGTTATTCTATAAATGTTCTCCAAATGAAATTCCTTTAGAAATGATTTTGCAAAATACTAATTGTAATTCCTATTTATTCATTCCTTTTTAAAATTAGAAGGTATTTGAACTTTTTTATGGTTACAAAGATTCATTGCATTTAACAGATAATAATATAACTACTGACCTATTCTTTATGAGCTACTGATGTTTAGAAGGAAGACTGATTTCTAAAACCATCAAAATTTATTTTTAAGACTTTGTTTCCTACAGCAGTTTCAGGTTCACAGTAAAATTGAGGTGAAGGTGCAGAGTTTTCTTGTACCGTCCTGCCCCCACACATATAGCTCCCCCATTATCAACACCCCCCATCGGAGGAGTAAGTTTGTTACAATTGATGAACCTACTTAACATACCATTATCACTCCAGGTCCATAGTTTATTTTAGGGTTCACTCTTGGTGCTATATAATCGGTTGGTTCGAACGAATGTATGGTACGTATCCACCGTGATAGTAGCATGTAGAGTATTTTCCCTCCTCTAAAACTCTTTTACAAATCCTTTAAAATCTTTAAAAAAATATTATTACTTACTAAATATAAAACATTTTATATAAGAGAAAGTTTGAGCAAGTTCTTAATCAATGAACATCCTAACATTAGCTTGTTTTGATAATACAATCTTCCTCCACCCTGGTACACCTGAACCAGCTTTCCCTGAGTTTGCTGTTAAGTCTGGAAGCGAAGAATGTTCAAGCAGAAGAGCTGACTGCTACAGACGCCAGAGTAAAAGCCTATAGAAAGTTTTCGGCTCTCTATAGTTAGTACTTTTTTGTGACCTGAGATTCTTTCTCTCACCACTTCTAACCAATAAAGCATAGTTGTTGCTGCTTTCCTCCACCACTTAAATCTTCCTCAACTTCATTTCTAGTGAACTCTAACTTAGGAATATATGCAGTAGGGAGTTCTGAGAAATACGGTCTCAGTGTAACTGAACCGAAATAGAACAATCTGGCACAAATACAGTAAGATATGAAACTCACCATTTAATATTCCCTTTGCCCCCAGTTCCTATTTCTGGACATGTTCCCTCTTCATGGGGCAGAGCAAGTCTTTCCACGCAGATGCTCAGAACTTAGTGTCCAAGATTTCTTTAAAGATGCAATGTGGGGCTATGAATCATCCACCAGCACTTTGGATCAGAACCCAGGGACATGAAGAACTAAGGGTTGCTTGAGTAATCTATTTCTAGTTGAAGTTGGTAAGGAGAAGGGAGTAGGACAGTGGCAACTGCATTAATTTTCTGGATGCAGCAATAGCAGTGATTATATCAGCAACTTATATTGTCAAAAGCACCTTATCGATGGCCGTAGAAATACAATTTGTATCTGTATCCAGTGCCTACTCTGCTCTCACTAAAGATTAAAGCCCATCCTATGGACCTTCACATACATAGTAAGAGCTATACAATATCTTTTCTTCTGTGATTATTTCTAATATTTATCTTTTAATTCTTCTAAATCCTAAACTCCCAACATTGCCATTTTTGAAATTTTCATTAAAGTATAACATGCATACAAAAAAAAAAAATCTATAAGAGCTCAAATTTCGTCTTCATCTGCAGCCTGTACACAGATCAAGAACAGAGGCCCACACAGTGTCCCCTTTAGCATCTCCCACTAAAAGATAACTGTTATCCAGACTTCTTTTCCACTTTTTTATCTTTATATAAATGAAACCATACAGTAAATGAGCTTCAGTATCTGCTTTCTTTTGCTCAACATCGTATTTGTAAGTTATCCAAGTTGTTGAGTGACTGTAGTTAATTTTCTTTGCCAAGCCATAATTGACTGGGTAAATATATATTGCAATCATCTATTCATACTACTCTTGATGAGCATTGGGTAGTGTCCAGGTTCTCGCTATTATAAATTTATGAACATTCTAATGCATGTCTTTGGTATAAAAAAATATGCATGTTCTACAGAGTATTTTCTTAGGAGTAGAAGAGTGAGGTCATAGGAGATACATACACTGAGCTGTAGTTATTAGTGCCTGTAATCATTTTCAAAATTGATTTGTAGTGTGTTCCATTTATGCAAGTTAGGAAAAGTTGCTTAATCATCTTCTTCAAATGCACTGTATCCTTACTGATGTTTTTGCCTGTTCTATTACCTATTAAGAAAGGTTTGTGGGTGGTACTCACTGTCTTTTTACTTCTGTCAATCTTTGCTTTACACAGGTTCTATGCTTAAAGGTGTAGAGTAGTGATTTCTTCATAGAGAATTGGTTCTTTTATCATCATGACATCCCTTCATTATCGCTAGGATACCTCTCTTTGTAATGTATACTGTCAGAAGCTTAACTAAATCAAGAGAACTGAGCCGCCAGGTATTAGTGTCCCATTAAGAAAACAAGCCAAAAAAAAAAAAAAAAAAACCCACAAAAAACAAAACAAAACAAAACAAAACAAAACAAAAAAAAAGAAAGAAAAAGAGAACAAGCCAATATGAAAGTAACCACCAAGCCTTTAAGCACTCACTTTGATAGTATACATAACAAAGAGGCTAAACCGGAGAAAACACTGATTCCTCTCCTCTTCGTTTTATTTTTCCACACTGAATGACACAAGTATGGGGGGGTGGCATCTCACTGCCGAGGAAGCCCTGAATAAAAGGCTTCTGCAGTTTTATGGACCTGTGTACTGGGAGGAGAAGGAAGATCTAGGAGACAAAAAGTACTGAGTCGCTGAGTCAGAGTGCAGATATATCTTCAAGCCCATCCCCCCTCCAATAGATCTCAGAAGAGGCACCTGAGGTAGGCCTTAGCCAAAGGCTCGAAATAAAGAGGCTTCCAAATGAAGACATTTGTCCTAGGAACACAGGTATGTGTAAAAGCATGGCCTACCAGGAGGACCTGAGTCCCAACTGCAACTCACTTCAGCGACCAAGATGCATTCACCGGAGTTGAGGTTCTCATCTAGGGAAATTTTTGATGTCAAATTTTGGAGCCTGACCTCCTCTCCACCCCCTCCAATTTCAATCCACAATTTAGATGGCTGGTTCAAAGAAAGATGAAAAATATTACATTAAAAATATTAATCCCTGTGGTTCTCATCACAGATGCAGTTGATTGATAGGCCTCAGTCCAATGCGACCTTTAAAGGCTGCCTAAACATTGAGGTGGAACACATTACCATTTGGAGATCTTAATAAAGTTTTGCAGCAAACATTGAGGTGAGATTAAAGTAGGATATACTTTCCAATTTTCGGTGCCCGAACTTGCCTACCAGATCACAACTGGTAGAAGACAATGACTAAGGAATTCAAAATTCAGCTAAAATCTATGTTATTTATAAGTCAATCTCTTCTAGAAGATAAGTTAATCTCATATTGTATTTTCAAGAAACAGCATTACGATTTTTAGAGCGCTATTTTCTGATAAGGTATTAGAACATGAAACGTTGCTTTGTTTCTCAAAAAAAAAATTACTACTATTATTTTACTTTATGGTATGTAACTTCTTGATAAATCTGCATTTTCTCATATGTTTTAGTTTAAATGAACTTAAAATTTTATGTTTCAGCTTGAAAATTCATAACCAAATCTAAATTGGTTATAATAATGGCAAAATCTGAGAGCTATTCTTAATCACAGATACAATAAAAATGTTAATCTGTAGACTTCCCATGCCCACAATTGAAATATTCCAGATCCGAAAATATACTACAGGGATGGCTGGGTGGCTCAGCGGTTTAGGGCCGCCTTCAGCCCAGGGTGTGATCCTGGAGTCCTGGGATCAAGTCCCACATTGGGCTCCCTGCATGGAGCCTGCTTCTCCCTCTGCCTGTGTCTCTGCCTCTCTTTCTCTCTCTCTCATAAATAAATAAAATCTTAAAAAAAGAAAAAAGAAAAAAGAAAATATACTACAGTCCGAGGCTCTGATCCAGCAGTTAAGGGCTTGCTCTTAGTCCTCTTGTTTTAAGTTCAAGATATGACATTGCTTGAAACACATGATGTGTTTATGTTCATAAATAAAAATGTTATTTTCTGACAACTTTATGGGGTCATAGTGAGCCCTGCAGTTATTCTCTGGAACTAAAAACTGCCTGATTTCTAACCAGCTGTCATGGATACTAAAATAATTCTACTTTGCTTTACAAGATTCTCTCTCTCTCTCTCTCTCTCTCTCTCTCTCTCTCTCTCTCCACATAGCTATATATGCAGGCTACATTTTCTTCCAATTTCTGTAAACCACAATACATATAGATAGATAGATAGATAGATAGATAGATAGATATGACATGCAAACCGTGAGTGAATAATAGCCATTAATTGGTGATTATATGAGAAAGATGGTGGGACAGGAAGCCCCAGACTCTCCTTCAATCACAAAAGACACTAATTCAACATTACAAGGACTTGATACCCCTTGTGGTAAATCCAGAAAACAATTAAGAGTCTCTTGCTTGCCAGGCAAGCATGTAATCAGCTGCATCAAAGAGTGTAGAGACATTTGTGACAGTCACTTGCCCCTCTTCCTGGCTCAACACCTACACAATTGAGAAGTATTGTATCCCAGAGTTTCTGCTATAAAAAGTGTAGCAAAACAGGGCAAAAGAAGGCGTGAGATTTGCAT
This sequence comes from Canis lupus dingo, assembly GCF_003254725.2. Taxonomy (NCBI): domain Eukaryota; kingdom Metazoa; phylum Chordata; class Mammalia; order Carnivora; family Canidae; genus Canis; species Canis lupus. The sequence continues at coordinate 57,454,426 of NC_064257.1, read as the reverse complement.
AGATCTACATGACACAATAGTGAGAAAAATAAGAATGTGTGCTACAGTTGTTGATATAAATTAAAGCCACAAACTACCAGCAACACCCTTTGGAATCTACAGTTCGACAAGTTTTTGGAATATTGCAATTGCTTGGCCTGGTCACACCACTGCTCAGAGACATGATGAATGAAAAGTCTTTCAGACATAATGACAATAACTGGTACTAGCTGCACATTGTTGAGTGCTTCTTTCCCAGATGCTATTCTAAGCACTTACCTCATCTTTTATCCTTACAAAAATCTTTAAAAATAAACATTATTGTCTTGAAATAAAAAAAAGAAAAAAAAAAAAAGAAAAGTCTTTCAGAAAACTAATCAAATAAATAAAAAAGAAAAAAGAAAGAAAGTAAAATAGAATAAGGGGTAGTATATAATTGAAAATTATGCTGTTTTAAAATGTTAATGAACATTGAGAAAAAAAACAAAATGAACAAAATGAAATTCAAAAATCAGTAGATAGTATAAATGGATATGTAATTTTGAAAAAAATGGAAAAATAAAATAGAATCACCTTTAAGAATTAGCCAAAAGCCCAAATAACCTTATAAATATCTTTCCAAATATTAATATTATATTCCAGATATTAATAAAACAAATAATCTCCTTGCTACCTAAATTTTTCTGGGACTTACATGCAGAAAATGTTGTAGGGAAAAAAAAAAAGAAAATGTTGTAGGTTAATCTAGCTCATTTTGCAAAGCCGTATGACAATGATGTCTAAAATTTATTAATATTGCATAAAATAAATATAGACAAACTTCTATTATTACCACACATATTCCCTTAACTTTCTAAGACCTCTACATTTCTTGGCCTTTGCAAATGCCAATCCTTCTGTTTGGAACTCTTTTCCTGCTACATTATCTCTGTTAGCCTTTAACATCCTTCTTGCCTCAGCTTACATGTCTCTCATTAAATAGGACCTTCCCAGATTCCACCAAACAAGATTAGATTTTCTCTTCCTTATAAATACTACAACTAAAATTGTATGGTGGGTTTTTGGTTAATATCTCTCCCTGACACACAACCAAACTTAAAGGATGTGGTTCTTGCTTACGGCATTTTCCGAGTCCTAAGAAAGTGGCTGAAATATAATTGATAGTCCCTCCATAATTGCCAAATAATTTCTGTATGGGTTGATTAATATGGAAATTAGTGGCAAATACTAGTAAGCCAAACTCAAGAATATACTGATCCCAAAACCCTGTCTCCTGTCACTCCTAGACCCCCACTACTATGACAAGTGTATTATTACATTGATAAATGATACCTCATAGGTAGATACATGATAGATAGGTGATAGAAAGATGATATGAAAAAGGGGAAGTAGAAAATAAATAACTCTAACACATTTTCATAAATAGGTGGTGGCAGTTTATTCAACAGTTATTTATAAGGATGTAGGAAAAAGCAATGCATGTTACATTTAGAAAGATATAATTATAAATTTAAACGCACTATTAATCATAATATTGCAAATGTTCCTTAGGCTCTGTGTAAAACTTTTCAGTATTATGCTAATTTTTGAGTTCCTTCAGAACCACAAATAAAACATGAAGAAAAGATAGGAAATGGATGTTTGCAACTGACAGAAAATATTACTTCTTTGCATTTCAATATGTGAGAGGCAGTTTTGCAAGTGAATTAATTTCTTTCTGCACTTGCTTACACTCTTCTGCCGTTCAAATGTCTCCTCACTCCAAAGCAATGTTTGACTTTAGTGTTGGCAGTTACGCAAACTACAAACTTTTATAGTATTCAGAAATAGTCATCTTTTGTTTGAAGCACTAATCTCTGTTAGTCCTTATGGTCGATGTTTAGGGTTATGGGTTATGCTGTGCCAGGAGTAAGCACTAGGTTCTAAATAACAGAGTAGTTACAGGCTTTTCCAAAATATCGTTGTTGTTGTTTTTTCCTTATTTGGGTCTCCTAATATGTGGTGTTAAAGGATATCTAATATCTGGTGTTACCTGCTTCTGCCTGGGGACAAGAGAGATACTTAGTGAAACAACCTTAAAATCTTGGTGCATTACAACAATTACATATTTCTTTCCCTTTATCCTACTTTCTGTGGCCTCTGCATTCCAGCTGAAAAACCAGGTCCTGTATCAGATATTTTATTCTCATAGCAGTGGGAAAAAAAAATAGAAGAATCGCATGTCTCATGAAACACTGGTTGTACATGTCTGTTTCTTTTCCTTCCATTAGTGAGCAATTCACATGTCCATGCCTGAGGTCAAGTGTGGAGTGTGTGTGCTTTTTCTTCATAGAAAGGGTCAGTAGAGATTTGGTGGAAATAATACAAAGACCATATCCATTTGCTATTCAAGGCCACTTGGATTGTTTCCATATTTTTATCACGGATAATGATTTTATATAAAATTAGAAATAATTTTAGAGGAGCACTCTCTCTTTCTAAAATAAATAAATATTTTTAAAAGAAGCTATTTTATGCTTCTTCTGTTGCATGTCTCTGTATCTTGAAGATGCAAATCTTCAATTCTAATAGTTGATGTCAAACAGATTTGCAAAGTTGTAGCAATTCACTTGCTCACTGACAGTATATGATATTTCACAAAGTTTTCCATTCTTGTCAAAACTTTCCAGATGAGTGCATACACTTTAATGAGGTGAAAGAAAATAACTCTTACTATGTACTCCTATAAGGATGGGATTATCTTTTAGAATGACAGTAAAATGAAAACACTTTTAAGAAAGAATAACTTAGTTTACCAACATGCTCATGTAAAAATTTCTAATAAGTGGTTAGCCTTAACTTAGATGGAAATTGAGGCAGTCTGCACAGGAAAGGCAGGATTTAGGGGTTGAAAGGTAAATTACCAATAAACATAGCAATCATACAATGTAGACATTTATTCTATGTTATATTTTCCCAATTAAACACCAATCATGGTCATTATCTAGAATAAAAATAAGAAGAAAAAGAGTGAAATAATAATTTAGAAAAGTGTCAGAATGACTGCTCTTAGGAAAAGTTGTATGATGCTGTAATGGGTTGAATAATTTCTCACAGAAGTCCATATCCCTCAGAACCTATGAATGCTACCTTATCTGGAAATAGGTTTGTTTGTGTGTGTGTGTGTGTGTGTGTGTGTTTTCGTGTGTGTTTATTTTTTTTATTTTTTGTAGATTTAATCAAGTTAGGATTAGGTCATTCTGGATTAGGGTGGTCTTTAATCCAATAAGACCACGCTCCTTATAAGAAGAGGGAATCTTGAACAAGGAAATATACCTATGAAGGAACATCACGTGACGGTTGAGGCAGAGATTAGGTTTATGCTACTATGAGCCAAGGAATTCAAGAATTGTCAGCAAGTACCACAAGCTAAAAAATAGCTATGGAACACATTCGCCCTTGAGCCCCTCAAAAGAAATCAGTTCTAAAAATACCTTGATATTGGAGTACCTGACTCCAAAACTGTGAAAAAAAATGAACTTTTGTTGTTTTAAGCCACTAAGTCTGCGGTAGTTTGTTGCAGTCACCCTAGGAAACCAATACAGTTGCTAAGAAGCACTAATGGTACATTTGATCATCATAATTGTGTGTTTCTTACTACTACATACATCTAGACAGAGTAAATGGAGATTTGGACTTAACCAGGGTTAGAGCTTGCCAGTTTAGTTCAAAACAGAAAATGAAGGACAAATCAATTGTTGAAATACTCAAGGTATTATGGCCGACAATGGAATCTAATGGTGGTGAAGTAAATTTAAGCATGCATAGAATGAGAAAGAAATGGTGATTGTAGAGTCATTGGGTTTTAGGTCCTAGATTTAAAACATTGGAATTAGAATATTATAAAAAGTGTGACAGAAAAATATGCAGTAAAATTACTTTAATTGAAATTATGGGATTATGGAATTTATGCCACATCTATTCTCTTTGCCTCTCCTGATCTAGTCTCTATCTTTCATGCTTATCTCTTCCCCGGGAGACTCAATTCTATGGACCATACCAACCACATTCTATGAATACAGAATAAGTCCAGCCAATCAACATAAAATCACAGTGGAGGGGAGAAAAAGATCAAGCTTCTATGAACTATTTCTCTGTGAGAGCCTTTAGACTGGCTCTGTTCCTCAATTCAAGACCACTGCTCCTCTTTAGATAGTCTTCTCTATATAATATCCTTTTAGTTTAGATTCATCCCTAGGGATTTAGGAATAATATAACACTGTTGCTACTAACCTCATGCTATTGCATTATGATTAAGGTTCCTCTATTCCCTTCCCATGCATTTCCAAATAGCCATCTAGTAAGTAAATCTCCCATTAGGACCCTGACTGGTACAAAGAGTAGATTTTTGGCCAATGGTAAAGTCTTAGGATAAAAAAAAAAAAAGTAGGGTTAAGATCATTGGTGGGCAGAAGTTTTAGGAACTGAGTAGGTGGTATGTTGAGAAAAAGTCTATGTAGTTATTGAACCCCTAAGAAATATAGCATCAAAAAATATTAGGAATTTATGGAGAATGAAATGGATGCTGAGAATGTGTATGGCAAGAAAACATGGTCAGTGATATCATCTAAGGCAAAAGTGTTAATGTCTGGAACCAGCAATAAAAATCAAGGATGGTGGGACGCCTGGATGGCTCAGTGGTTGAGCATGTGCCTTCAACTCAGGGTGTGATCTCATGGTCCAGGATCGAGTCCCATTTCGGGCTCCTGCTTCTCCCTCTGTCTATGTCTCTATGTCTCTGTGTGTCTCTCATGAATAAATAAATAATATCTTAAAAAAAAAAAAGAAGAATCAAGGATGGCACCTCACTGACCCTGTCATAGACCAATGTGAGGGAAGAGTCATGCTTTATTTTCTTTATTGTTTAACCAAATCTCTATTTTTGAGCACTTAAGAGTATTTCTCATATATGGATAAGCATTATTCTAATTACAATATTGTACCTAATTATTTATTGGGTGTAAATTCCCAGAATTGAGAATTGAAAATTCTACTTCAAACAGAAACCATTTCTAAACGTGTTTGATCATATATACCCCAAAAGGGCCAAGTAGGAAGGACTGTAAAGTATATAGATTGGCATTAGGAAAGGCTACAGTCAGGACACCTGGGTGGCTCAGAGGTTGAGTGCCTGCCTTCCTGATCCAAGATTCCTGGGATCAAGTCCCACATCAAGCTCCCTGCAGGGAGCCTGCTTCTCCCTCTGCCTTGTCTCTCCCCTCTCTCTCTCTCTGTGTCTCTCATGAAGAAATAAATAAAATTAAAAAAAGAAAGGCTATAGTCTCTGTTAATTGGTATGTTCTTATATTAAAGGATTTCTTCTTCTTAATAGAAGAGCAATAATATCACAGTCTTAATTTGTACAGATAGCTTGATTTTTTTGTTTTGTTTTGTTTTTCTTGCAACTATTTATGGTTTATTTCTTGTACTCTAATACCTATCCCCTATTTCTCCCATTGCGACACCCATACCAGAACCGAAGGCAGATGCTTAACTGACTGACCCACCCAGTGCCCTCAGAGCCATACTTTAGAAAAATTCTGAGAGATATGTTTCTTCAGAAGCAGCCAGGTCCAGAAAAAGTAATAATATTCAAGTAATAATTTACAGTTCGATGAAAGCATCCCAAAAATGGGAAGTGGTGACATGTTGTCGTCACAGAACATGTACATCTTATTTTACTTGAACTAGTGTTGTTATGTAAGTGTTAAAGAAGCATGTCAAATATCTAGTGGAGTAACTGGCACCTGTTAAGCAAGAGATAAATAATTGTTCAATGTTGAATAAATTTCCAGAAAGTCTACTGAAACACAACAAATAATAGAAATAATATTAACAAGAGACATATTTGAGTCATCAGAAGAAAGGAATACAATTATTTGTGATCATATAAATGGGAAAATATATTACTTTCAAGTGGAAATGTTGAATGTACCTCAACTTATATGTTTAATAAAATTCAAATCAAAACCTAAAAGACTTATTTTGAAATACTGGAAGTGCTTTTACAGTTTACCTATGAAAGAAAATCTTAAAGGGAATAAAAAGAGCAAAAGGAACTGAATATTTTTAACAGAATAAAAACAAGTCATCCTTTGAATAGGTAATGCTTCTCAAATTCATTTAAACAAGAAAATCCAATGACACACAATTTTTTAAAATAATGAAGAAAGGTAAATAAAGAAATATAAAAACAAAACAAGATGTCACAGAAATAAACCAAAAATTATTATTTCCATATAAGCATATAAAATTAAGATTTCTAGTTTTTTTAAATTTTCAATTCCCTAAAAAATCTTTAATAAATATCTTATAAATGATGATGTATGATTATAACCATTACTATCACCATAAATTTACAAGGAATGCCATTTCAAGGGTACAGAGATTACCCCCCCAAAACTAAGAGTAAATGCCAAACTGCTTTTGGGCATGGCCAAATTTTTCACTCTACCCCACTAGAATAATTCATTATTTCAATGATTTTCTACTAACAAATTTTACATATTAAAATACACATTGTTAATAATGTTAACAATAAATGACTTCATAAATATTAAGAGTGCTTTTGAATGATTCCAAAATATTTTCACTACTCATCCTAAGCACATGTTTGTAACAAGTACTGAGTCTCCGATATAAAATTCTAAAACTTTCACATCATGGATGAAACACTAGACGTTATTATAGAAAGGTATTCTTTAACTACCTTGTAAATTAATTTTTTCTGAAATATTTGTAATATTTCAATTGCTACTCCAGAATATTTTCTACCAAGTTATAGTTCCTCCTGCGTTTGCAGGTAGTTGCTGTGCTAGTCAACTGTTTTCACCACAGTGCTGTTTTCATCACCTCAACGGTTATTTGCATAAAACATAAGTATTTATACTTTACAAGTATGTAAGCTAGAAACAGAACATCTGTTTCAAAATGCAGGTCTGCACTTCAGTCAGAGGGATTTTTCTCTGCATGTCCTATCCCAGTGTCCAGACTGCAGGTAAAACTCTAACGAATGTTCTTTTGGTAGAAGTAAGAAGCTCCCACAGAGATTAATGTAAAGTTTTGGGCTGCAAGGCCTATTCTTAGAATAGGAGTGTCACTTCTGTCTCTATTCAATCAGCTGGAGCTGGCCACATGGAAAAGCCCCAAATCAATGAGCTAGGGAAGTATCCTCCCCAGAGGGAGAAGAGGTGAGAGAAAATGAAATTTTGATTAAAAGAGTGTCAATGACCACAGTTACTCATAAATTATAATTATCTGAGTTTGATTGAAAACTAAAGTGAAACCAACTTATCTTTCTAAAGAAATAAGGAGATGAGTTTTTCAATGATCAAATTAAATGAACACAGATAATATATGTGCTCAAATAATGAAATTTGTTTCAAGTAACAATGTGGAAAATCTTATTGTTTTAAAGTAATATATCTCAGTAAATATACTTTGTACTTTTATTGTTGGAGGTAGGAAAAATGAAAACATTTTAGGGGAAAATAATTTAGGAAAAAGCATTAGAAAGATCTCAATGCAAATTAGAGAAATTCAAGTAATCCAACTAACCATAGTTAACTATGAATGAGAAAAGGGGCTCCCATTATATAACAGACTCTGCAACAACCGCACATACATTTTTCAAACGATTTCTACTTATTAAATATCTAACAAAGAGTGACAATTGTGATATTACTGGCTTTCATTTGAGGACACAAATCTGATTCTATACTTTCAAGTTTATTTTCTGCAGAATTTGTTCAACCCTGAAAGACACCGCTTTACTATTCATAGCATATGCCCGTGGCTGCAGCATCTTAGTCCTGACAGGTCTGAAAATATAAGGCCATTGACAGAAAAATCTATCTCATTAGCTTCTCCATTTGTATGAATATTGTTAAGCATTTGGGTTATAAAAGTTTCATCACACAGATGGGATAACAATCAAATATTAGAATGTGGCCCTCTCTTTTCTAAAGCATCTATTAAATTATCATTAAACATTTCCCGTGGCATTCTTTGTCTAATTCAGCACCATATCTTCTTCCTTCAACTCATTTTTCTTACGCGGTTTGCATTTTAATACAAATATTAAAAATAGGTAAGCTTTAGCAACTGACCATCCAAACAATTACAATTTCAGAATTAAAGACATGGTGTCCTTTTCCAAAATACCAATGATGTAGTTTGTCAATAAACCTAAAGGATTAAACCATAGATAATGAGACTCAAGTGTTCCTTTCTTTGTTCTTAAATCTTAGTTCTTTAACAGATTGTCCAAATGCAGATGTTTTCAGCAAAATTATATAAAGACTGTCATTGCATCATAGCAGTTATGCTTGTTTTGTGTTTTCCATGGATTTTGACAACTGTGCAGTGTCTTCTGAATTTGCTGACTCAATTTCCTAATGCCCATGCCCTCTACCCATACAAAAGATCATCCTTCTTATTTTTTTATGAATTAAGTCAATTCAACAGAAGTAAACATAATAATAGTTAACCATTGTGAAAGCTTGCTGTATGCCAGGTATACTTCCAAATGCTTTACATGTATTAATAATTAACAGCTGCAAAAGCCTAGTAGTATGCATGAGATCATTTTCTCCATTTTTTTGAGGAAATTGAGGAATAGAATATCTGTAGCTTACCTGAGGTTGCACAAGTGTTCAGTGACAAAGCTCGATGGTTATTTGCTATTTTTAAATACTTTTAACTAATTGGAAATGGAGAAGAAGGGTGAGTTTATAAAGGTTCAGAAGTTAGGGATGATATAGTAGCACATATGATTAAATAATCACTGCTTACATATTAAAATTAAAATAATTGTTTATGACATGTGTCCATAAACGTAAGTGTTTTATATGGAAATGACCCATTTGGGATGTTTGGAGATTTATGAAATATATTTATAACACATCTCATGTTTTTAAAAATCTACAACAAATCGGCTAATCTTGGATATAGATTTTCTTTAGAGATTTCTAAATATTTTCCAGTGTCTGAAGCTCAGTTCGGGGTTATATACTGTATGGTAATGAAGTATTCAAATATTATCATATTAATAAAAGTGCTTTTCAATTAACAGTTCTCTTGAATTTTGTTACCATTTCTTGGACTTTCAGGAGTTTGTCTTCTTTAATTTTATATACTTTTGTAAATATTGTTACTTTATGTAGAGGTACACGTTCCTATGATGTGATTAGATTATATGATTAAAGGAGTTTAATTCTCACATATTGTTAAGTATAGGGAAAAATATTGTTTTCAGAGTAAAAAGAAAGTAAAAATGTAACTCTCTACAACTATATTAGATGATTCAGTATATCCTATTGCTAGGTCATAAAAAGCCTTGGAGACAGATGACGATGTGAACATACACTGTGAGTTAATGTGTTTAACCCTTTCACTTTTAAAATAGCCTTCGCTCTTACATACCCCTTGAAATAATAAGTGGAGCATAAAAATATGAAGAACAAAAACATTTATCACCGCTGCAAATTTAGAACAGAACCAGTTCAGAAACATTAAATACATTCTCCTTGATATAGCAGAAAGATGACCCAAATAATATCCCAAAGTTAATTCATAGCTGCTTTTTAATAAGAACTTATAATGACTCCAAAATAAAAGACTAGGGAAGCTATGCTGAACCCAACCAATAAGAGAGTCCACAATGACATGGCATTTCTGAGGTGCAAAATATAGCAGATGTCTTCAACAGAAAAAGTAGTATATCCTTTCTCATGTGTCTTTAGATCTATTTCATTATAATTTAGACAAAGGAAAAAGATTATTTTATGCCAGATTTCTGAAGATATTTTGCTTCTTATAAATTCAGAAATATTTTCTTAGTAATGTTTAGAATTATTTGGTAAGATTTTATTTTAATTAATTAATTAATTAATTAATTAATTAATTATTTATTTATTTATTTAGAGAAAGGGAATGCACAGGTCAGGAGAAGAGTAGAGGGGGAGGTAGAGGGGGAGAAAGAATCCAAGCAGACTCCATGCTGAGCATGGAACTGGCCCTGGGCACCATCTCATGACCCTGACATCATGACCTGAGCAGAAACCAAGAGTTGCACCCTTTACCAACTGAACCATCCAGGTGCCTCTGTCATGCTTAGAATTTTTGAAGAAGCTCTGACCAATGTGGATGTAAAATTGGCTAAGGTTTCTATTAGTTCATCATACTTGTAGGTACTCACTATAAATGATTAGAGAACAATGTTCATGTCTGTATCTTTTCTTGATGCTAAAATAGCAAGTCCAAATCCATCAGAATCTAAAATTATGTTGCTTCTTAAGAAAAAAAAAAAAAAGAAAAGAAAAGAAAAGAAAAGAAAAGAAAAGAAAAGAAAAGAAAAGAAGAAAAGAAAACCTTCCAATGTTTTCCCACCTCATTTAGTCTAAATCCAAAACCCCGCATTTCCCTGCAACATTCTCACAACCAGAAGCCTGCAACACACATAACTACCTCTTGGACGTCATTTCCTCTCTCCACCTTGTTCACTTTATCCAGCACCTCTATCCCTTTTCTGTTCTTCCTTTACTACAAGCACAATGCTGATACACTTACCTGGGAAAAGGATCTTCATATTTCCATCTGCTTGTGTCCCATCCTCAACCCCATTACATCTTTAATTGTCAATTAAAGCTTTATTTTTTTTCTATGACTACTTTGAATTGCAAGTAGCCCCCAACATTCAATGTCCTTATTCTTAGCCTTATTTTTATTCTTCACATCCACTACTTTTAATGCACTACATATTTTAGTATTTATTATAATAATGTATATCTTGCTATAAGTACAGAATTTACTAATTTACTGGTTTATTTAATAATTTATTTTCTTCTTATTGACAATGTCTAGTACTGAGTGGTGCCTGATGAAACTTGTTGAACAAATGAATAGTTTATTTCCTCTAATACATGAAAAAATGCCTTTGTATACCCAAAATAACTTTTTACATGCTCAAACACCTCTTAAGTTTACTTGAACTATTAGAATTTTTTCTTTAATTCACTAAGACATCTATCAGTAACAGCAAAAGAATGTGTGAATAAAACATTCACACACATATGAATTACCTTAGTATTTAAACATATATGAATTAACTCATTATTTAATCAAACCCCCAAAGTACATATTTTAGGAAACCATCAGGACTAATTGCAGATGTGAATTAAGAATGCACATTAATATGACCATTGTAACTATGTAAAAAATACTAACACACTATTTTTTAAGTACCAATACTTCTAAGGTAAAGATAAATTCTGTGAAATAAAAGCTGTGAATTTAAAAAAGAAAAAAAAAAAAGCTGTGGATTCCCTGATGTATTTTTGGGTTTTATTGTATTGAACAGAGAAAATATGAACTAGAGTGGAAAGAATGCCTTAAACTTCGAGTGAAACTAAACCAATCCATATAAATATCAGATTCATTATTAAATATCTATTTAAAAAGAATGAGAAATATTAGAAAAAAACTAAGGAATTGAAGGTCACATTGTTTTTGCATTAACTGGTTAATATTTTAATTTTTTCCTTATTTTCATTTCACTGACCATTCCTTAAGAATATACTTTTAATAAGTATATAAACCTTTATAACCATTGTTATACTTTTGAAAAGTGACTTCCTTAAATTTGTCATCATTAAAAATTAATACATAGACATATTAGCACTTATAATCATTTCTCACCATTAATAAATACTCCTCACAAATTCTATTCATAGAACATTCTACCTCTAATAATCATTGATCAAGGATGTCAATGTTGAATAACCAACACAAAAATTTGTTTTTAAGGATTTTTATCTATTTATTCATGAGAGACACACACAGAGAGAGGCAGAGACACAGGAAGAGGGAGAAGAAGCAGGCTCCATGCAGACAGCCTGACATGGGACTCGATCCCGGGATGCAGGAATCACACCCTGAGCTGAAGGCAGACACTCAACCGCTGAGCCACCCAGGCGTCCCCCAACACAAAACTTAATGCAAAAAAAACAAAACAAAACAAAACAAACAAAACAAAAAACAATGCAGAATTTAATAAGACTTCTCTAAAGTGATCATTTTTTATTTTCCTTAAGACTCCAAAATATTGATACACAATTTTCTTGCATTTTTTTAACATTTCAACTGTCAGTAACATTTTTTCTCTTAAGATTTGCTTGCTATGTATTTGTTTATGGCTTTGTTATTTGTGATCAAAATAGGAAATTCTTTTAATAATAGCAATGAGAATGTGTTTTTATTTTGTTGTTTTGAGGCTTCCAAATACTTTTTTAAAATTGTTGATTCCTAAAATAAATTTAAAATATTTTAATCATATTCTTTTTCTTAATTTTCAGTTTTCGGAGAAAATTATGTTTAATTATGGCAGAGAATTATATCTCACGTTTGTTTACTATTTCCTCATTAACATTAAACTCACAACACTAGTCTTTGTGCCTAATTAGGAGGAAAATTTTCAACCAATTGAAGCAACAGTAGCAGAAATATGAAGATGCTTTTGATGTATTTCCATTAGTAAATTAAAAATAAAATAAATATATAATTTCTTCGGAAAAATACAAGCTCACTCAGAATAAGGCAAAATGCCATGGATCTTGAGGGCTGTGCAGGTATTTGATAAGAGGTAGCTGTTTCTAATTTGAATAAGCCATCTTAAATAGACCTCCTATAATTGTTTATTCTTTTAATCACACATGGTAACTTTTCCAACGCTAATTATTTTTCCTTATCCAGAATGAATTTTCTGTGGCATTAAGTAAATTCTGATCAGTTTGTCTTCTGAAATGTTGATGTGTATTTGATGTTAATTCAAAGCGTTATTTGAATATTTCTTTATATTCATCTTGAAGTTCAAAAGCTGCCACATGCATCAAATAGGCTTTGAACAAGGAATGATGTGATAATGAGAGAAAAATCTGCTTACTAAATGCATAGGATATGATAGCATTTGGTCCCTGACCTGCATCAAAGAAACAAGACAAAGGAAAGAATGAAAAGAAACTTCCAGGCACTGGATTAAATAAGTTGGTTTTCTCACTAAATAAACAATTTAGAGCTTCTCATCACTTCTCAGTGCATATTCATATGTCATCCCTGATAACAGTTCAAAGCTGATTTTGTGATTTCTCTGGCTAGGTATCAAAGTTTCAGACAATAACTTTTTTTTTTTCTTTTTTAAAGTACACAGACTATGGATAAGTAGTCTGTTGGGCATAAACTATGCTGCAGTTTTTTGAATTTGTAATGCAGAGGCTTTATCAGACCCACACATCTCACATACACATTCCCAAAGTGATGTTTTCCAGAGGTACAGAACAAACCATTCCCTCAATTTTTTTTAAAGATTTTATTCATTTATTCATGAAAGAGAGAGAGAGAGAAGAGGGAGAGAGAGAGGCAGGCTCCATACAGGGAGCCTGATGTGGGACTTGATCCCGGGACTCCAGGATCATGCCATGGGCCAAAGGCAGGCTCTAAACCACTGAGCCACCCAAGGATCTCCCCATTCCCTCAATTTTAGTGTCAGATTCAATGATTAAGTAAATCTTCCTATTATTCTAGAAGTTAGTTAAGCAACTTTCCTTTCAAGTCAGGCACAATCTATGAATAAATAGGATGGGGAAAGACACTTTGGTTGGAATTTTTATTCTTTTATATGTTTTGTTCATGAATTTCTACTTGGTCTCTAGATCTTATCCAATTAAAACTTCTTTTTCTGAATTTTGTTGTGAAATGTTCATTTGCATCAGCTACTACATTCTGGATTGTTGGTACAAACTGCTATTATTTATGTCTCTTTCTCATTCCATCTTTATCTGCCAACTTTTATCAAAATCGTTATTTCTAAGGATGTTTTAATTAAAAATATTTGAAAAAATATACACCTGTTCAGGTTATTAGCATTCCCCATATATTTAAATACATGTAATAAGCGTTTATTTATTTTTTATTTTTTGTAATAAGCTTTTTCGATTACTGCAGCTTTTTAAAATTTTTATTTTATTTAAATTCAATTAATTAATATATAGTATATTATTAGTTTCAGAGATAGAGTTCAGTGACTTATCAGTCGTACATAACACTCAGTACTCATTAATGAGTGCCCTCCTTAATGTCCATCACCCAGTTACTCCCCTCTCTAACAGCAAACATCAGATTGTTACTCAGCCACAAAAAAAAAAAAAAAAAAAGAGGAAATCTTACCGTTTGCAATGACATGGATGGAACTAGTTATTAAACTAAGATAATTAAGTCAGAGAAAGAAAATGATCATATGATTTTATCATATGTGGAATTTAAGAAACAAAACAGAAGATCATAGCAGAAGGAAGGGAAAAATAAAGTAAGATTAAATGAGAGAGGGGATCCCTGGGTGGCGCAGCGGTTTGGTGCCTGCCTTTGGCCCAGGGCGCGATTCTGGAGAACCGGAATCGAATCCCACGTCGGGCTCCCTGCATGGAGCCTGCTTCTCCCTCTGCCTATGTCTCTGCCTCTCTCTCTCTCTCTCTCTGTGACTATCATAAATAAATAAAAATTTTAAAAAAAATAAAAATTAAAAAAAATGAGAGAGGGAGACAAGCCATAAGAGATTGTTAACCATAAGCTTTTAATATTCAAACCTACATTACCTGATCCTCCAGCCTTTTACAGTCTTTATAGTCTTCTTAATCCAAATAAAATGCCCCCAGCTTCCATCACAATCCTACTGAAAATCTCCTACTATCATTACATTACTTCTGATGATACCTCAAGAGTTGGTTACATTCTTCTATGACTTCACACCCCTGATATTTATTCCCAGACCCAGTCTCCCTTGTCACCTTCCAGAGATGTCCTTTTTCCCTTCCATTTTGTCCATATGTTTGCTTTTCCTCATCTTTTATTTCTCCAGGAAAAAAAAAAAAAATGCAACTCTATAGCAGGGATACTTTGAAAATTTGAAGATAACAAGAATGTGGTGGGAAAATAAAGATTAAAGCCCAATCGGAACAAAAAAATAAATTAATGGATGCCTGGGTGGCTCAGCGGTTGAGCATCTGCCTTCAGCTCAGGGCATGATCCCATATCGAGTCCCATATCAGGCTCCTTGCATGGAGCCTGCTTCTTCCTCTGCCTCTCTCTCTGCCTCTCTCTGTGTCTCTCATGAATAAGTAAATAAAGCCTTTAAAATTTTTTAAAAATAAATTGATTAAATACTAATATTCTTCCAAATTATTTTTTCATCCTTGCCAATTTATATTTCCTATTATTCATAATTCTCCTCAAACCCAACCTTTCCACCATTTTATGGATTTTTTCCCTCTCAGTAGCCATTTCCAAATTCCTAAAAATATCTCTTCTTTAAAGATTTGAGGAGCCAATTTCTATATTTCTGATGATATTATATGAAGTGACATTAACTCCTAAATTACTTTAGTCTTTTAATTTCAGTATACTTTCTTTCTCCATCCAAATCACAAGAAATAAAACAAGCAGGTAAAAACTATTGTGGATCATCCTTATAATAATTACATAAGGTTTAAAATGGAAGACCGTGGACTTTTCTCAGACTTACTTATTTGGAATTATTGAGCTATTGGCACAACAACTTGCCTTTTAATGAGTGGCAAGGCGATGCTTAAAGGCACAAAAGGTGTGACAATCACCTATGTGAAAATAAGAGCATTTCTCTCCTAAGAATTAGAATATCCCCTTTAGATATCTTGCTCAAACATGAGATATATTTATGTATTTCTATCCCTTAAATGGCTTTTGCTTATTTGAAACAGAAAGCTTTAGAAAATGTTTCTTTTAATATTCCTTTGAAAAATAATAACATTAAATGATATAAAATGATTTATACTCACATTCATATAAGTAAATTTTTGCAATAAAAATGATGCTACAATGACATCTTCATTCATTGTCATTCACTACACAGGATGTATTATTCATCATTACACGATACTGTACACAGAAAGCTCATAGATTCCTTCCCAAGATTGCTAGAACTCATACAGCAATTCGGCAGTGTGGCAGGATACAAAACCAATCCCCAGAAATCAGTGGAATGTCTATACACTAACAATGAAACTGAAGAAAGAAAAATTAAGGAGTCAATCCCATTTACAATTGCACCCAAAGGCATAAGATACCTAGGAATAAACCTAACCAAAGAGGTAAAGGATCTATACCCTAAAAACTACAAAAAACTTCTGAAAGAAATTGAGGAAGACACAAAGAGATGGAAAAATATTCCATGCTCATGGATTGGAAGAATTAGTATTGTGAAAATGTCAATGCTACCCAGGGCAATTTACCCGTTCAGTGCAATCCCTGTCAAAATACCATAGACTTTCTTCAGAGGGTTGGAACAAATCATCTTAAGATTTGTATGGAATGAGAAAAGACCCCGAATAACCATGGAAATATTGAAAAAGAAAACCAGAGCCGGGGGCATCACAATGACAGATGTCAAGCTGTACTACAAAGCTGTGATCATCAAGACAGTGTGGTATTGGCACAAAAACAGACACAGAGATCAATGGAACAGAATAGAGAACCCAGAAATGGACTCTCAACTCTATGGTCAACTAATATTCGACAAAGCAGGAAAGAGTATCCACTAGAAAAAGGACAGTCTCTTCAATAAATGGTGCTGGGAAAATTGGACAGCCACGTGCAGAAGAATGAAACTAGACCATTCTCTTACACCAGATACAAAGATAAACTCAAAATGGATGAAAGATCTAAATCTGAGACAAGAATCCATCAAAATTCTGGAGAAGAACACAGGCAACACCCTTTTTGAACTCAGCCACAGCAACTTCTTACAAGATACATCCATGAAGACAAGGGAAACCAAAGCAAAAATGAACTATTGGGACTTAATCAAGATAAAAAGCTTCTCCACAACAAAAGAAACAGTCAACAAAACTAAAAGTCACCCTTCAGAATGGGAGAAGATATTTTCAAATAACATATCAGATAAAGGGCTAGTATCCAAGATCTATAAAGAACTTATTAAACTCAACAGCAAAGAAACAAACAATCCAATCGTAAAATGGGCAAATACATGAACAGAAATTTCACAGAGGAAGACATAGACACATGAGAAAATGCTCCACACCTCTTGCCATCAGGGAAATACAAATCAAAACCACAAGGAGATCCCACCTCACACCACTGAGAACGGTGAAAATTAACAAGACAGGAAACAGTAAATGTTGGAGAGGATGTGGAGAAAGGGGAACCCTCTTGCACTGTTGGTGGGAATGTGAACTGGTGCAGCCACTCTGGAAAACTGCCTGGAGGTTCCTCAAAGAGTTAAAAATAGAGCTACCCTAGGACCCTGCAACTGAACTGCTGGGGATTTACCCCAAAGATACAGGTGCAGTGAAACGCCGGGAGACCTGCACCCCAATGTTTATAGCAGCAATGGCCACAATAGCCAAACTGTGGAAGGAGCCTCGGTGTCCATCGACAGATGATGGATAAAGAAGCTGTGGTCTGAGCATACAATGGACTATTACTCAGCCATCAGAAACAACGAATACCCACCCACCATTTGCTTCAATGTGGATGGAACTAGAGGGTATTATGCTGAGTGAAGTAAGCCAATCGGAGAAGGACAAACATTATATGGTTTCACTCATATGGTGAAAATAGTGAAAGGGATTATAGGAGAAAGGAGGGAAAATGAGTGGGAAATATCAGCGGGGGTGACACAACATGAGAGACTCCTAACTCTGGGAAATGAACAAGGGGTAGTGAAAAGCGAGGTGGGTGGGGGGATGGAGTGACTGGGTGACAGGCACTCAGGGGGGCACTTGACAGGATGAGCACTGGGAGTTATACTAATGTTGGCAAATCGAATTTCAATAAAATATACAAAAAAAAAGATGTATTCATCGTTTATGCCAAAGTATTTGAAGTATTTATGCAAATCATTGTACTACCTGTAGTGAAAATGTAAAAACTCCTTCCTGAAACTTACAGTCTAAGGAGGAAGGCCTGGGGTATATACAAATTAGTATCAAGCACTTTTAAACAGTTATTTAGCTAAGAGTGTCTGGGTGTTGTAGATGATGATAAAAACAAATGCTCAAGGCAGGAAAAGGATGTGTCTGTGGGACAGTTGGTTAGGAAACATCATCATCTGAGGATCACGTGAGAATATATATGAAAGGGTTTAATAAATTAAGAGATGCTTTTGTTTGTTTTCATATTTTTCATCAGCACAGTAACAAATGCAGACTTAAGTGGTGCACAACACATGCGTAATCCACCGAGCAACTCCTATTCCATACGTTTCAGTTAAGAGGTGAAGATAGTATCCTATAGGTTTTCACAAATCATGATTCAAATTTCTCATCTTAGCAGAAGAAAGCAGATTAGCATATAAAATAAAATACGTAATTACTCATTTTCTAGATGATTGTCTTATAGCCCACATATCTGTTTTATATACGAGATGGCAGTCTCTAAATACTGTTAAATATCAATTTCCCTCCCAAGAAGGGAAAAGAAATTCCATTTTTTTTTTTTTTTTACCTAACGTTGGTAGTCATGGAAGGACTCTGCATAAATGGTCATGTCTGTAACCTGTACAAAATTAAACTATTTCAAACGTATAGACTACAAACAACTGAACCCAAATGTCTATTTTCTGCAGCTAATACTGCAGAACTAATGACAGTCTTAAAAGTTGTTATAATCAGTTCTGTCTACTGTAGGAAGATACCTTAAGTTACCACAAAATCTTAGGAAATACAACAGAATAATATCTGTTACAGAAATATTCAGTCCCACGCTCCCCCACCCCTTCAAAATCACGAGCAGCTCTCTCTGTGACAGACAGATAATGTAAGAATTGTGAAAACCCAATTTAAGTAGCATATCTCTTGGTCCACTCTGGCCACTCTGGTCATGTTCTCCTCTGTTTTCCTGTAATCTGGGCAATACTTTCCCCTCAAAGTGTCAGCAGGATTACAGTCTGTAAGATGAGAGTGGATAGACAGGAGAACTTTAGAAATGGTTAGTGCTGGACTCTAATTATCTTTTAATATGTCCAAGCAAATGACTCTTTGACTATTAGTATTGCAGTGATAGATTCTTACCCCAAATGTAACCTTGGAGGCTTGAAGAGTTATTCTGGTGTAAAAGTGGTATCAAGGAACAATAAATACATCACCCTCAAACATGGATCCCAGAGGCCCTTAGAATGGTGGATCTCCATCCATAGGTGTTATCACCGCTGGGACCAGCACTGCAGTGAGGTGGGGGTGCATGCTCCCTCCAGTCCTCATCCCACACAGCGACACCCCAACCCCACCCCGCAAACAGCACCTCTCTGTGTCTGGCTCCTTGTGGGACTACTGCTGAGGGCACGGCCACTCCTGTCTTTCTTTTTCTGGGAAAGAAGCACAAGTCAAATTAAGTGATTCTCAAGCAATTATCATCTCGTAATATTAAAGTAAGAAAATACTATTTTAAAGTATATGAGAGATAATAAGGGGCTATTGCTAAGGGGCTAAGTGAGTTTTGATTGTGGTTCGAGGACCAGGAACTCGATACAATAAATATCATTTTACTTGATAAATAAATCAAATGTTAAAAATATAAAAATCTTCAGCATGAAAATTATTGAGATGTTTGCTAAATTCAACAACTGCAAGAGGCTTGTTTTTGTTTTAGATTTTATTTATGTATTTGAGAGTGAGAGTGAGATAGCAAGAGAGCATAAGTCAGGAAAGAGAGGGGGGCGGGCAGAGGGAGAAGGAGAAGCAGAGTCCACGCTGAGGAGAGAGCCCAATGTGGGGCTCCATCCAAGACCCTGATATCATGACCCGAGCTACCCAGGTGCTCCCAAATATAAGCGTTCTGATAAAAATATTTAAAAGTTAGAAAACAGATATTTTTAAGACATGTAAAACAGTAAATGTGAATTATAAATCAAAATTCTGTTGATTGTAAGTGCGATCTTCAAATTTTCTTGTAAGAAGAAATGCCTCAAAATGATAGTCACAAAAGATAAATAACTTTCGGTAAAGTTTTTATTGAAGTTTTTAAAAAATGGAAAATGTATAATTTGTTAAATTGATTTTATCTGAGTGGTTACGGGCATTAATTATACTGGAATTGTTTGTGATTATTTATGATTTATAACAAACTCTTATCAACTATAGAAACAAACTATAATCCCTACTGTCTTTAGTATGCGATTTATCACTGCACGATTTTTTGGATGAGTGCAATGATGACTCCAGTCTCACAGAGATGACAGATTGAGAGCAAAAAGACATCAACTAATTTCCAACATCTCAGATGATCCTTAAGGAGCATCAGTAAAATTGAGTGTTTTCTAAGCACTGTCACCAAATGTAGAATTTAGGAAGATAGAGCCGAGAACTGACAGTCAATTAGAAGTTCAAGGACACTATGACATGATACATCTGCTGATTATAGGGGGGCTTAACACTAATGTGGAATAAGTGGTTGATATCAAAGTGTGACGGAATGACAACTGTTAAATATTATCAAAGAAAGGGTCTCTTTTCCAGGAAGGCTACAGTGGGAAAAAAAAAAAAAAATTCAGTTCAGTCTTTAATTTTTGTCAGTAGAGTTGGGAAAAAAGACACTGAGAATTATTTAAAGCATAGAGCTGTGCAGGACATATATTAACTACATGATTGGGCAGAGAAGATAGAAAAATTTGGCATCTCCAATGATATCAGATCTATTTGTTCAAAGAAAATTTTACTCATAGTTTTTTTTTTAATGCATTATAAAAGTTTACAATTGAGTTTAATATAGTGATGTATCAAGAAAAGTCAATATTATATTACCTTATATGAAGGCAGTGGAAGCTTTGGAGGAAAACAAAGTCCTGGTGATATTTTCACGGTAATATCTCACAGAACAAAAGTAGTCTCAATAAAGTACAGGCCATGTTTTTAGATGAGTGATTGAAAGGAGCTTTTAAAAGAATAAGGAAAGATATGGCCTCAGTGATCATGTTTACTCTTTAAGCTAGCATATTTTTTATTCCTATCTAATATGTCCCAACTATAGTTACAAGCGATGATATATGAGCTGTCACTTGAAGAAAAAGTGTGACAGTCAACATACAATGACACTGAATTTAGGAAATCCTAGGTAGGGGAAACGGCATTTACAAAGACAAGGAGGTATGGAATAAATAAGTTTATTTTGGAGTAGTTAGACTATAGCATGAGAGAATCAGGGATCAAATTAAGGTACAAATATAAGCTAAGAAGTCTAGGAACTCATCATAATGGATTTTATTTTTGTGGATCAGATATAATACAAGTTTCCTTTAAAAGTATCTAGAAAAGGTAAATTTTATGAGATATTTTACATTACAATGATTGTGATATAGAAATATATTTCTAGAAGGTTTAGATTGAAGAAACCCTGCAAATAAAAAGAGCAGTTAAAAAGAGGTTCTATCATCCATGTTATAGCTACACATGAGCTGAGCAAACCGTTATACTATAAACAGAAAAAAGTGCAAGACATTTGGATGAGGCATTTGGGATAACTCATTATCCAATTGGTGATATATTAAGGATAAAGAGGCATAATTACAATAATTTCTCAAATTTGTATGCCTTTTAAGTAATATGGCTGAAGAAAAACATATTAAAAAGTGAACATTTGGAAAAAGAACAATGATTTCAGTATTGATAAGACTTAAGTCGCTAATGAAGTATCCAACTGGAGATAATAAGGAAATGACAAAAAAATTTAGAAGAAAGTTCATGAGAAAAAAGTTTTGATGCTCATTAGTATATTCTGTGTATTTTAAAGTTTTTTGTTAACTTTTGCTGTGTAACAAACTATTCTAAAACTTGGTGGCTTAAGGCAATTTAAGCAGTTATTTAATTCATGTATTTGTTTGCAGGTTAGAAAATATCTGAGTGGTGCTTACTGGATCATTCTTACTAGGCTCAGCTGGGCTCACTTCCCTATCCTCGTCAGCGGGTGGATGGGCTGTGGCTGCTCATTGATAAATGTCATTCACAAATGATAGCTTGGAAAGCTTGGCCTACAGCCCCGATGCTCTCAGCCCTCAGCCTGCTAGGCGGAGTATGCTCACGCAGTTTTAGAATTTTAACAGGGGGAGTAGAATATATAAAGCCTAAGCCCAAGAAGAAGCACACTACCACTTCACTGCATTTTATTTGTCAACCAAGGCCAGCCCAAATTCAGAAGGAGGTAAAGAGACTCCATTTCTTGATGCTTGGAACAATTGCAAAGAGGGCAGGGAACAATATAGCACAATATTGGATAAATGCTCATTAAAAAAGGCAAGTTCAGTAATTTTTAAAAACAAAACAAGGGGCACTGGGTGGCTCAGGCAGTTAAGCTGTCAGACATGATTTCAGCTCAGGTCATGATCTCAGGGTCATGAGATCGAGCCCCACATCAGACTCTGCACTGGGCGTGGAGCCTGCTTAAGATTCTCTCTCCCTCTGCACACCCCCACTTGTGCTCTCTCTCCTCTCTCTCTCTCTCAAACAAAAACACAAAACAAGAAGAGGAATTTTCAACTTCATGTAGAAGGTTGAAATAATGAAAGAAAAGGATTTAAAACAGAAAAGGTCAAATACATAGTGAGAAGACGATAAAAGGATAGTTTTTTAAGAATTGTAAATCAAAATAATCTAAAACAATTTTGAATTTTTTATTTTAATACTTATTTTATTTCCATCAACTATACAGCAGGGATGGGCAAAGGAAAAATTTTGAAGAAAAAGAGACATGACTTGTGAACACATTCTGTGTACTGGAACTCATTCTTGTGCAATGCAGTGCTTATCCATTTCATCTCCTTCTTTCTCCCCCCACCCCATTTAAGTGTTGTGGTAATCAAATTATTTACTGAATTCTTGGCAGTTGTCTCATGAAATGTCAGTTTTACTTCTCATTTTATAAAGTTCTTATGAAATCCCTTTTATCCATGTTACTTAAAGAACTAATTGAATGGGACGCCTGGGTGGCTCAGCAGTTTGGCACCTGCATTTGACCCACGGCCTGATCCTGGAGTTCCGGAATCAAGTCCCACAGCCTGCTTCTCCTTCTGCCTGTGTCTCTGCCTCTCTCTCTGTTTGTCTCTCATGAATAAATAAATAAAATCTTCTTTAAAAAAAGCTAATGTATTCAATTTCATATTTCAGAGAATTTTTAGGTGTGCAGAAAATAATGAGTGGAAATACAGATATTTTCCATATACTCTCTCTTTGTCCCTACACCACTGTTGCCACTATTATTGTCTTGCATTCATGTGGTTTATTTCTCACAAATAATGAACCAACATTGATACATTACTATTAATGAAGTCTACAGTTTACATTAAGGTCAACTCTTTGTGTTGGACATATCCTGTTTTTTTTTTTTTGTTTGTTTTTGTTTTTGTTTTTGTTTTTTTTTTACAAATGTGTAACATATGCCCACCATTACAGTTTCTCATGGAAGAGTTTCACTGCCCTAAAATCCACTGTACTCCGCATATTCATCCTTCCCTCTCTCCTTCCAGCCCCCTGGTCACTACTGATCATTTGTCTCATTAGTTTTGCCTTTCCAAGATAATCATATAATTGGAATTACAGAGCACATAGCCTTTTCAGGTTGACTTCTTTCACTGAGCAATATGCATTTAAGGATTCTCCATATGTTTTTGTGACTTGATAGCTCATTTCTTTTTAGTGGTGAATAATATGCCATTGTCTGAATACCCACAGCTGATTTATCTATTTACCTACTGAACCACATCTTGGTTGCTTCCAAATGTGGAAATTTTTCACAAAGCTGCTGCAAGCTTCATGTGCTAATTTTTGTTTGGACCTAAGTTGCGAGTTCATCTGGGTAAGTATCAAGGAATATAGTTGCTGGAAAATAAATAGGGGTATTTTTAGTTTTAAAAGAAACTGCCAAACCTCTTTTGCAATGGCTTTTACCATTTTTCTCTCTCTCTCTCTCTCTCTCTTTTTTTTTTTTTTGGCTTTTATCCCGCAGCAAAAAATGAGAGTTCTTGTTGTTCCACATACTCATCAGCATTTGGTGGTATCAGTATTTTGAACATTTTGTACTTTAGATATTATAATAGATGTGCTATACTATCTAATCAGAGGTTTTTTTTTAAGATTTTATTTATTTATTTATTTATTTATTTATTTATTTATTTATTTATTTATGAGAGCAGAGGGAGGGGCAGAAGGAAAGAGTTTGAGAATCTCAAGCACACTTCATGCTGAGCATGGAGCTTTACACAGGGCTCGACCTCAGACCCTGAGATCATGACCTGAGCCAAAACCAAGAGTCAGATGCTAACAGTGCTTCTTATGTATTCATCAGTTGATGGGCATTTAAACTCTTTCCATCATTTGGCTCTTGTAAATAATGTCGCTATAAACATTGGGTGAATGTATCCCTTTGAATTGGTAGTCCTGTATTCTTTGAACAAATGCCCAGTAGTACAATTTCTGGATAGTAGGGTAGTTCTATTTTCAAGTTTTTGAGGAAATTCCATACTGTTTTCCATAGTGGCTGCATCTGTTTGCATTCACACCAATGGGTTCCCCTTTCTCCACATCTTTGCCAATACTTGTTCTTTCTTGTGTTATTGATTTTAGCCATTCTGACAGGCATGAGGTCATATCTCACTGTAGTTTTCATTTATATTCCCCTGATGATCGGTAACTTGATCCACTTTTCACGTGTCATTGGCCATCTGTATGTTTTCTTTAGAAAAAATGTCTATTCATATCTTCTACATATTTTTAAAATTGGATTTTTTTAGGTGTTGAGTCTTAGAAGCTCTTCATATATTTTGAATACTAACCCTGTATCAAATATGTCATTTGCAAACATTTTCCATTCTGTAGGCTGCCTTTTAGTTTTGTTGTTTCCTTTGCTGCACAGAAGCTTTCTATCTTGATGAAATCTACATAGTTCAGATATGCTTTTGTTTTCCTTGCCTCAGGAGACACATCTAGAAATAAGTTGCTACCACTATTGTCAAAGACATTACTGCCTATGTTCTTTGGGATTTTATGGTTTCTTGTCTCACATAGGTCTCTCATGCATTTTAATTTTTTTGTGTGTGTATGTGTAAAAAGTACTCCAGTTTCATTCTTCCTCATGTTGCTGTCCAATTCTTCCAACACCATTTATTGTAGAACCTTCCTTGTTGGATATTCTTGTTCCGTATAGTTATAAGTTCATTTCTGGTTTTCCTACACTGTTCTATTGACCTTTGTGTATATTTGTGCAAGTAACAATATTTTTTTGATCACCACAGCTTTGTAATATAACTTGAAGTCTGGAATTGTGATGCCTCCAGCTTTGTTTTTCTTTTTCAAGGTTGCTGTGGCTATTTGGGGTCTTTTGCAGTTCCATACAAATTTTATGATTGTTTGTTCTAGTCCTGTGAAAATAACTGTTGGCATTTGATAAAGATTGAATTAAATGTGCAGATTACAATGGGTAGTATAGATGTTTTAATAGTATTTGCTCTTCCAATCCATGAGCATGGAATATCTTTACATTTATTTGTGTCATCTTTAATTTTCATCAATGCTTTATGGTTTTCAGAGTACAGGTCTTTCACCTCTTTGGATAGGTTTATTTCTAGATATTTTACTATTTTTGATATAACTGTAAATCATATTATTTATCAAGTTGAGGAAGTTCCCTCTACTCCTAGTTTGCTTCGAGTTTTTGCCAGAGAAGTACGTTGGGAGTTGTCAGTTTTTCTTCTGAATCTTTTAATATAATCATATAAAAAATTTTTGAGCCTGTTAGTGGGATTTTTTCCACTTTTTTTCATATGATAAGAGTCCTTAACATAAGCTTCACCCTTTTAACAAAATTTAAGTCTACAATACACAATTGTAGCTACAGACACTATGTTATAAAGCAATGCCAATAACTTACTCATCTTGTATATTATAGTATAAAATATTAGTCTACTTCCCTAGCAGATTGATTAAATAATGAACACACTGGAATTAGGGAGATTAGGAAATTGGAGGGCTCTAATTTATGGACAATTGTAGCTTGATCCCTAAGTAGTAGTGACCATTATGAGATAGTCATAATATGGGATATTTTTGGACCTATTTTGGAGTTAGTACTGGCAGGGCTTCTGAATTAATTCTACATGGATGTTAAGGGAAAAGGGAGAATAAGAAAGATTTGTATGAAGATTTTTGTCTGAAAAAAAGATTTTTGTCTGAGTAATCAATGCCATTATGTGAAATGCAGAAGATTAGACAAGGAACAATTTAGGAAAAGAAAGTGTTAATAGATCTGTTTAGGGCATATATCTGAAAGCTGTCATGTATAGCCATGAGGGACATAAAGAGTGAGTGAAGGCAGAAAAGACAATAGTATCTAGCATTGATTCCTAGATTTTACCTTATTTAGACAGTAAGTAGAAGAATGAGAGTAAGAAAAGGAGATTGGTAGGAGTGAGAAAAGGATAATTTTAAAGAAGTCATGAGGAAAATAAAAATCCTTCAAGGAGTTGACTTTACCTATTTATCTTAAATGTTATCAGAAATTTGAGTTTTATAGATTAAATTTTGTTATATAATGAAAAAATTTTTGGTATATTTTGTTTGTATTTTCCTGTGTTCTCACTGCTAGCTCAGTACTAGCTATAAAACAGACATAATGAATATGTCAGATGAATAATAAAATACATTATAACAATAATAACAATAAGATATTGGCATTGCATATTGTTATGGATTGAATTGTGTCCCATCAAAAATTCATTTATAGAAGCTCAAACCCTTAAGACCTCAGAATGCAACTTTATTTGAAGGCAGGTCTTTAAAGAGTTCATTAAGGTAAAATGAAGCCATTGGAGTTGTTTCTGAATCCAGTATAATTTATGCCCTTATAAGAAGAAGGTGAGGCCAGCCTGGGTGGTGCAGCGGTTTGGTACCTGCCTTTGGTCCAGGGCATGATCCTGGGGACCTGGGATCGAGTTCCACTTTGGGCTCCCTGCATGGAGCCTGATTCCTTCTCTGCCTCTCTCTCTGTGTCTCTCATGAATAAATAAATAAATAAATCTTAAAAAAAAAAGAAGAAGAAGAAGAAGAAGGTGAGACACCAAGAGTGTGTGTACACCAAGGAATGACCATATGGAGAGACAGCAAGAAGACAGCCATCACAAGCCAAGGAGAGACGGTTCGTAAGAAACCAAAGCTTCTAAGACCTAGGTTTTAGAGTTCTAGACCCCAGAAATGTGAGAACATAGATTTCTGTTGTTTAAGCTGGAGAATCTGTGATATTTTGTTGTGGCAGCCCTAGTAAACTAATGCACATATATTTATTGATTTAATGTAAATATCTCTATTATTATTTATCAATTGTATTATTTCTGTCACTAAGTGGTTGTGACAAGTAAGCCATTCTGGGGCACAGTATAATAAAGGGTTTAGAAGATACAGAGGTGCACAGAGTCATATAATTGAGTTTTATAAAAATCAATGAAAGTAATATTAGACAATGCCCAAGTCATGTGAAAACTCATTGACAATTGAGGATCTGGTCATTAAAATGATGAAAAAGAAAAAATCAATAAGAATGATGGTATCATAAATCCTTCAAAGAGATTCAGTATCAATAGAATGAATAAAATAAGCCCTTGGGAAATCGATTATACCCTCAAATATTTGGGGGGAAATTAAACGGTTTATAATCAGACTATGAAAATTCAATTTGAAATGAAGGAAGATATATAGTACTGGTGTTAGGAAACTTCCAAAAAAAAAAACCTTTAACACTCGATTTGACACTTGTTCATTTTAATAATTTAAAAATGTCTTAAAACCTAAAATGCATTTTAAATATAAGGTAAAATAGTTGTTTATATAGTTTTTATTTTTCTAGATAAATCTCCACTGGCATTTGTACTATTAAATACATTTTTGTTTTATGAATGAACTCATCCCAAATCACCTTATGAAAGGCATAATTAGTTTTCAATAACAAATTCTCTTGAGCTTCTCTTAAGACATCTATGAAAATTTTTTCTATGCATTAAATAGAATACAGCGTCAATTTAGAATATTACCAAAGGAAATTGATAAGAAAATTATTATCCTAAATAATTATTATAATTTCATGTATGTGTTTAAGATGCCACATATAGGTTCATACACTTCTTTAAATAATATGATATTTTAAAATTATACACATATTATAATGGTAACTATTTTGAGAATCATAAAGGCTAGCTTGAGATAGTACTAGAAATTCTTTTGTTATATTTTGTATTAATAAATCCAATGCTATTTTCAGGTAAGTAATCTATGTTGTTAATGTGTAAATATTAAATAGGGTGGTCTATAATATGTCAATTTTCATAATCCGATTATTTTCCTGCTTACAAATACATGAGAGCTGATTTCTGCCTACATTATAATTATAATCATGCTCTAGAGAACATGAAGTACACAAATTTCATATAAATAATTATATTTTTAAAATGTGTCAAGATAAAAGAATCAAACTATCAAATATAGAATTTTTAAAAATCTGAAGATATTTTTCTTTTTCTTACAATTACTTTTACCATCCATGACATTTTAAATGAAATTTAAAAATACCATTGATTCCAAGAAGCATCATTCTTTTTTAAAGCATTTAGAAAAAATATTATAAAAAGAATCCAATGAAATTGTGGCATATTTCCAATTATAAAAGTGTTTTCATTATGGATATTAAAATGTATAAGCATCTCTCCTAAACTCATTAATTGTGTTATAATTTTATTCTATTTTGTACAATAATAAATAATAGTAGAGGATATATAACCAGAACTTTAGAGAAAGAGTTACTTAATTTCTCCAAGGGTATGCTATAAAAATCTTCATGAAATGATACAAACATCTTTACATTTATAAGAATGAAAATTATTTTTTAAACATCCAGATTTGGTTAATGTTCTGGCAGCTGCTTTTTAAACAGTCTTTATCTCTCATGGAGAAATTTTGTATTTAATATATGCTTCACATTTCATTTAGGGCTCAAAAAACATAAAATTAGTCACTTAATAGTAATCACCTCTGTTCAATGTATACACAGAATGGAAAATCTAGTATTCTCAGCCTGATTTTTGATTTGACTAGGTTTAATAACTGATTTTTGTATTTTGTTATACTCCCTATTGAGAAAACAGCACCAACTAGTTTTTTCCTATCCTACTCACTTCCAGTTTAATGAAGTAAAATATTTTTCAAAAAAACCCATAGAACTTTTTGAATAATGATACTTTTTAATTTAATTATTATAGGCATAGAACCCCTTTGAAGTTGACAGCAAAAGATTGTATTTCTGATGCACTTTTTAGTCTAGCAATTACTGTTTCATTGAATAAATCTAGTTACAACTATTTGCTGAGAGAAAATGGAACTATAATGAGGAAATGGAACAAAAATAGTGTTTGATCATCCATCTGCATGTCAGTAAGGCAATTTTTTACTGAAGACCTTTCCTTGGCATCCTTGCAGTTAATGTCTATTACAGAGATAAAAATACACAAAAGTTTACACCTTAGTCAGCTCTAGGAAAAAGATAAATAAGTATTTTTGCCTTCATGCCGACTTGTTTTTACATTCCTTGATAAATCTTACACTTAGTAAGGTGACCCAATTAATGTTCTTGAGTTAACTGTTCAAATAAACACATTTGTTTTCCCCTAAAGGCAGAGTGAAGCAAAGCAAAGCGGATGAAATGTAAACTTTTCTTAAATCTTTTTCCCTCAAAATACAAGACCCCAAAATGTCTGAAAATCCCCCAATTTATCCAAAGGCATAGAATTCTACTATAGTAAGTTTAAAATAATTTATTTTTATATATTTCCAGCTGTATATTAGAAAAACAAACAAAAAACTGTCCACCAAGACAGTTGTAATCACATTATTTGTTTTCTCTTGTCTTAGAGAATTCGTTATTAACTGTTGATATTCAGTTCCCTAGAAACAACTAAGCCTGCTGTGGAATAATGCAGATAAATCAATAGATGATACAGAGATAATATATAGATGCATAGATATGTGATAGACAAATAAGCAAGTACAAAAACTGTCATTAAACTATCATAAAACTCTCATGAAATATCTAAGCAGTTAGCATGAGTCCTAAGTCCACTCCTTTAAACATTGTCTTGGAATAGAAAGGAAAAGGAGCTTAGAGTTTACCAGTTGCCCTGAAATAGGTAATGCTCAAAGCAAATAGGCCTTTCTTACCATAGCCAAATAATTACTTCCCATTACTGTGAGATTAGAAGTTTAAAACAAATAAAGTGTATAATATTGGGACACCTGGGTGGCTTCAGTAGTTGAGCATCTGCCTTCAGCCCAGGGCATGATCCTGGAGTCCCAGGATGGAGTCCCACATTGGGCTCCCTGCAAGGAGCCTGCTTCTCTCTCTGCCTGTGTCTCTGCCTCTCTTTCTCTCTCTCTCTCTCTCTCTCTCTCTCTCTCTCTCCCTGTCTCTGTCTCCCATGAATAAATAAATAAAATCTAAAAAAAATAAAAAATAAAAAGTGTTTAGTATAAAAGAAGAGATACTATAACCTTCGGTTAACTTACTGACATATCACAATCTGTGAAAATTTGAAACATGACTTAATGTTTAAAGATCTTAAGAAAATAATGTTAGCTACTGGGGACCTTTTTCCTAGTATATCTATCACATAAGGCTACGTGCAAACCTTGATCTTAGCTGCTTAGCAGCCCCTAAAACTACAGCAGAGCAACATTGGCAGAAATGTGCTTCAATTGTGCAACAAGTAGCAAACCTTTCTACCTTACAAAAATAATGTAAGATCTTTTTCTCCAGTTACCTGGATAGGAGTGGGCTCACTGGTTACTTATGGAAACACATATACACACACAAACACAAGCACAAATGTCACCTTTGTCATTTTCCTATAATAGCAATGCACATTTTTCCTATAAAAAGAAAAGTTTCATTAACAATAATAAATGCATTTATGCTGGGTATTTTATGAAATGCATTATATACATCATCTAATAGAATATCTGTGGGCGAGCCACCAAACATACCAGATGGCTCAAGAATTTGCCTTAGACGGGACGGATACCTCTTCAATGTTTGTAATGGTGCAAATGTAGAAACATTTTGTGCAGATGAATTAAATTTTTAGTTGGAACAACAGGGTTGTTTCATGGAGTTTCTCAGTTTTTTGTCAGTCTATGATTGTTATTCCCCTATCTCTTCTGATTCTTCATAACCAGTTTTTGTAGGATAGATTTTTGAGGAGGTATTCAGTAGCATGTGCTCTTTTGACATTAATAAAATGTCACATTTATTAAAAAAAAAAAAAAAAAAAAACAGTGTTTGCCAAGCAGAATAGAGGGCCCGGTTGTTTTTTTTTTTGTTTTTGTTTTTTTTTTTTTTTTTTATTGGTGTTCAATTCACCAACATACAGAATAACCCCCAGTGCCCGTCACCCATTCACTCCCACCCCCCGCCCTCCTCCCCTTCTACCACCCCTAGTTCGTTTCCCAGAGTTAGCAGTCTTTACGTTCTGTCTCCCTTTCTGATATTTTCCACACATTTCTTCTCCCTTCCTTTATATTCCCTTTCACTATTATTTATATTCCCCACATGCATGAGAACATATAATGTTTGTCCTTCTCTGACTGACTTACTTCACTCAGCATAATACCCTCCAGTTCCATCCACGTTGAAGCAAATGGTGGGTATTTGTCATTTCTAATAGCTGAGTAATATTCCATTGTATACATAAACCACATCTTCTTTATCCACTCATCTTTTGATGGACACCGAGGCTCCTTCCACAGTTTGGCTATTGTGGCCATTGCTGCTAGAAACATCGGGGCGCAGGTGTTCCGGCGTTTCACTGCATCTGTATCTTTGGGGTAAATCCCCAATAGTGTAATTGCTGGGTCGTAGGGCAGGTCTATTTTTAACTCTTTGAGGAACCTCCACACAGTTTTCCAGAGTGGCTGCACCAGTTCACATTCCCACCAACAGCCCGGTTGTTCTTGAAGACAATATTCAGATTTGTGAATTGGAATCATAATGAGATATTACTGTGTACCCCCTAAAATGCCTAAATTATAAAGATGGGAACCACTAAGCATTTTCAAGAATGTGGAGTAACTGTAACTCTTATCTGTCACTACTGGTGATGTAAAAATGCTCCAATCTCTTTGGAAAAATATGGACATCTCTCATAAAGTTAAAAATACACTTGAACCACACTACACAGCAATTTTACTCCTGATTATTTATTCAACAATAATTAAAATATATGTGCATGCACTGGCTTAAATACACAGTGTTCATTGAAAATCTTTTCATCATAGACAAACATGGACACAACACAATAAAGTGTCAAGTGGATTAATCATATTTTCTCAAAGGACTACTACTCAGCATAAAAAGGATTGAGCTACTGCTTTATAGAATCTGGGTGCTTTCTATTTCTCTTTCTTTGTGAACAAAAAATCTGTACACAAAACAACCATATCCTGTTGACCTCAGGGTGACCAGGTTTGTGGTTGTTGAATGGAAACTATCACAAGGGAAAACATTGGAGTTTTGAAATATAGCGTGCTTCAATAGGGATGCGGTCTATGTAGGTGAAGGTGCAAATTGCAATGAGTTGGATTTATGCTTCTCACTCTATATACATTTTGCTTAAAAAAAAGGACCTGTAAACAAAAATTATCCAGGCTAATGCAATTTTTCTCCCAATTCTACTCAGTAGTTAAAGTAAAGGAGCATGAGAAGCAAGAACTAAAGTTAATTCATAATTAGAGTCCATCAAAGAGAGAAAGCAAATGACAAGAAAATGAAGTTGAAATTATTAGAAGGGGCATGGTTAAAATGAAAGGCTACAGGGGGTTGACTGAAGTGGGGAGGGACTGAACATTGGAAGATCAATAAGCAAATGTAGAAGGGTCAGGTCTGGTCAGAGCAAAGGTTTAAAGGAGGTAGCCAGGAAAACTGCTGGAATCATCAGAAATAGTAGTCCGAGAGTTCAAAATTCAAACTTAAGACTTCATATTATTCAACAATTATACATTTGACAAGGCCCAGGGTCTACATTAGGTCCCCATGTTGGACTGACATACCATGGTATATTGGGTTCCTAGGGTGCTATAATGTGCATGAAAGGGCTATAATTTTTTGAGGGGAAATCATGCTGACTTTATGGGCAGGCGGAGAGACCTTGCATGCAAGATGGAGAAGAAGCAGAAGAATTGTGAAGGTGGCACATGGAGGAGGCTGAGTGGAACAAAGGAGGTAGAGGGAGCAGCCCTGCAGTAGGAACACAGGTGGGGGACCCCCTAGAAATTAAGGTGCGATTAGTTCTCCCACTGAACCGGTTTCCTCCTCACTGGTTGCACTTAGCATATTGACTTCAAATAGCAGTACATTTTATATTCTTTGACATGTAAGAAGAAAAGGTCAAATGCTTTCCCCTGGAGGGTTTTGCAATACCTGTTTCCTCTGTTTGAAACATGATACTTGCATGATGGGGTCATGAACATCATCCGTTTTATAACTTAAATGTCACCAGTTCAGAGAAGTCTTCCCTACCTTTGACTCAAAAATGGCTATATGGTAAGTAGAAGTCATCACTCTCTGACCAATTTCTAAGTTATTTCTCCTTTATCATTTATATCACACTGTATTGAAATGAAAAAGAGCCTAAATTCTTTTGATTATTTCTGGGTTCCCAGCAACGAGATTAATGATTGGCACAAGGAAACTATTGAGAAATATGTGTTGCATGAAACGTGGTATCTGTTCAACATTACATTCCTAGCACATAGCACAAAACCCATCATATAGTAGGTGCTTAGTAAATCATTCTTAATGCATAATTAATAAATAGATGAGTGACCCAATGTAATTAGCCTTTCAGTAATTACCAGAGATGACAACAGATTGGGAGACATGATAAAATTTTGCGGATAAAGGTATTGGAATGAATTACAAAATGCCAGAAGATGTAGCAAGTGTGGTGGGGTGAGTTACAGTCCCAAGAGATAGTCCTAATTTCAGAACCAGTGAAAATGTTACCCTGAAGTTCAAAGAGACCTCACAAATGTGATTAGATTAAGGACCTTAAAATGGGAAGATTATCTCAAAATAATCTGTGGTGGGCCAATGAGCAAGGGTTGTGGGCCAATGAGCAAGGGTTGTTATTAAAAGGAAGCAAGGGGATCAGTGTTAGAGAGAAGGTGATACAGTGACAGAAAAGAGGGAAGCAAGTCAGACATTTCAAAATACCTCACTGCTAACTTTGAAGATAGAGTAAGGGGCCACAGACTAAAAAAATATAGGAAACCTTTAATACATGGAAAATACAAGAACTAAATTCTCCCCTAATGTGTCCAGAAGGAATTTTGTCCTGATAAGCCCATTTTAGATTCACAACCTCCAGAACTGCAAGAGGGTAAATGTGTGCATTTTAAGTCACTAGTTTGTCTTGATTTGTTGCAGGAGCAATAGGAGCCTAATACAGTAGATGAGGGATGAAGATAGAAAGGTTAATGGATTCATTGAACATCTGAAGGGAACCTTGGATGATAAATGTAATTTGCCACATTATTTTTGTTTGTTTGTTTGTTTATTCATGAGAGACACACAGAGAGAGGCAGAGACAGGCAGAGGGAGGAGCAGGCTCCCTGCAGGGAACCTGATGTGGGACTCGATCCCAGGACCCTGGGATCATGACCTGAGCCAAAGCCAGATGCTTAACCATTGAGCCACCCAGGGGCCCCGACACATTACAATTTTAATGTAATTACTATATTGTAATATGTAAGTGAATATATATGTCTGTATACATATGTCTTCTATAGCATTCCTGCAAGATACTACTACATGGAATAAAATGAAATTGTTATTACCTAATTATAATATATTTGTATCTGAATTAATATTTTAAAAACCAGAAATGACTCCCTTCTTAGCTATATTAGAAACCTATAGTTGCCCTCTACTTACTATTGCTATCTATTTATTTTCTTTGCTATTTATTTACTTGTTTATTTACTATTATTTACGAGCCTCAAAATAGACTAAATCTTAGTTATCAAATGGCAATTAAACATCAGGATTTTATGATCTGGGGCAACATTAAATGCGGTTACTACTCAAATTATTAGCAACAGGAACATCACCTGGGTACTTACTGATAATACAGGATCTCACTCCACCTAACCATATGAAATCATAATTTGCATTTTAATATCACTCCCAGGTAATCTGTATGCACATTAAAATTTGAAAAGCACTGGCTTGTTTCATCTGATCAAGTTTTGTTTTGTAAGTAAGAAACTTATTTCCAAAGAAATTAAAAATCAGGATTAGGAGAACTCAAATTGCACAGTTTTCAAGGAGTTCTTTCTGCTAAGACAAGGGGGAGGTGCTGTAACCTTAAATACACTATTTTTAAATAGTTTCTTCTTTTCTAGAGAATAATTAACACACCTCTTGATGTAACTCTAAAGATACATAGAAGTCGTCACTGTTGTCAAGGCAGTACTATTGCTTTATGTTACTATATTTGAAATATTTAATCCTTAATATTGAAACTACCAACTACTAATTTTGACTAAACATTTTTCCTTTACTTAAGATAACACTGGGGTTTAGATGAGAATTTTCTTTATTGCAAAGTAGTTGTGGAGATGTATATAATAGAATAACCCGATTCCATTAAATTGAGAAAGTCAACAATATCCTGAGTATTAACAAGAGTTTCAACCTAAAAATCCATATAAGACCCATGTAAAAATGAGAACATGTGATGAAAGGTGCTGATTTGATGAATGTATTCAACAGTAAATTAAATTATACTTATTTTACTACCAGTTTTGCTGATTTTTACAAAGATATCAAAGGCACTGTTTAAATCATTATGCCAGATATTGAAAAAAATCCCACATATTTCTGTTACAATAGGTGCCTTCTATTTGGAAAAGAAAGATCAGAAATAAGTAAAGTTATGTAAAAGGAGATCACTTAAATATAAGTGATAAAAATTTCAATATAAAGAGCTCCCTCTGCCATATTGATTATAATAAATCAACTCATGAGACAGATTACACAAAGTTTAAAATCAGAACACAGCCTAAAAGGAAAATATGGTAAAGTAATGGAGGATTATATAACAGATTTATCAGAAAGATTCCTTTTTAATTATAATTATCCTGTCTGTGCCTTTTATATATATAGTCAAACTGCCCTCTTTTAATGAATTTTTTGCAGGACAAAATAACTTATTTATCTTAAGCAATCTGAAACCTAATTTTATGTATAGTTTTATAGTTCACTGATATTGGAAGTTCTTTGGTACATTTAAAAGGACACGCATCCATTTTTTTTTTTACAGCTTTATAGGTATTGACCACAATTAGCTTTTTTTCTTTTTTTTAATTTTTAGCTTTCCTAACCTGCCAAATTTGTCATTCCTTAAGAGTCAAAATGACAAGAATCACATTTTCAAGATGTAGACATATTCAGGGCTATTTCATTATTTTCTTTATTGTTTAAGATATTGGGGGAAAAAAGCCATCACATTTACAATTGAAATAATAATGAGATGCATCACAAGTTATCAAGTATGCTGCTTTTGATCATGATTCATCTTCTAATAATTCTAGAAAAAAAAATAAGGGTTCTTAAAGCCTCTTGTCTGGGTACAAATCTTGGTTCAGATGCTTCCAGTAAGAAGAATTACATGTTATCATTCCCTTTACTCTTTTGTCTGCATAAGTATGAGTTCCTTATGTGTGACCAAGGGCAGAATTTTTTTTTTCAGCTTTATTGAGACACAATTGATATAATATTTTGTAAATTTAAGGTGTAGGAAATGGTAGACATTTCATTTGGTAGACATATATTACAATATGATTACCCTATAGCATTAGCTAACACCTCCATCACATCAACTAATTATCATTCTTCTTTGAGATGAGACTACTTAAGATCTACTTTCTTAGTAACTTTTAAATACATAATGCAGTACTGTTAACTGTAATCACAATTGTGTGCATTAGATCCCCAGAACTTAGTTTAACTGAAAGTCTGTACCCTTTGACCAAGATCTCCCCACTTCCCCACTCCTCCATTCTACCCTCCATTGTCACAAGTTTGACCTTTTGAAATTTCAAATATAAGTGTATCACAGACTACACGTCTTTCTCTGTCTGGCTTATGTCACTTAGAATAATGCTTTCGAAGTCTATCCGTGTCGTCACAAATAGCAAGATTTCCTTCTCTCCCGTGGCTGGTCTTATTCCATTATGTATATCTAAATCTGTACTTATATCTACATCTCTCTGTGTCATGTCTTCTTCATCCATTCATTGTTGATGGACACTGGTTATTTTCCAAAGAAAGTATAGGTTGAAATCAGAAAGTATGATGCCTCCAGCTTTGTTCTTTCTCAGGAGGTCTTGGGATATCTGTGGTCCTTGTGGTTCCATACAAATTTTAGGACTATTTTTTTCCCATATCTATGAAAAATGCCATTAGAATTTTGATAGGGATCGAGTTCAATCTGTAGATGGTTTGGGGTAATATGGACATCTTAACGTTAATCCTTCTGATCCAGGAACACAGGCTATCTTTCCAGTTTGTGTATCCTTCAACTTTTTTCATTAATATCTTCTTAGTTGTGATTTTACAGACCTTTCAGTTCTTTGTTTAAATTTATTTCTAAGTGTTTCATTGTTTGTAATACTATTGTGAATGGGATTGTTTTATTTCTTTTTCAGATATATCGTCGCTAGTGTTTAGAAACACAATTGATTTCTGTATGTTGATTTTATAATCTGCAACTTTACTGAATTCATTGATTGGTTCTGACAGTTTTTGTTTTGGTTGGTTGTCATTTTCTGTTTGACAAAGCACCAGATAAGTACATGCAGTGCTAAGGGAATGTAAGAAAGTGGAGGTCATCTGTCTCTGCCCCCATCTGCAAGTCTGAATTCAGTCTTCACGGAGAAATGACAAAAACTGAAGTTGGAGGAGTCATGCTCAATGAGAGACTGAGCAAAAGCAATGTCAGTGATAAAATATGAACAAGATTTGGTAACAGGGTCATTTATCACAAAAACCTATGTGCAGACACAAATAGATGCTCAGAGAGCTCACAAGAAAGGGTCTGCATCCACAGAAGCAAGAAGAAAGGACACGGGATCCCTCAGAAGAGCTCCACTTTCACACATTGGCCGGGAACTTCCCCTAAGTAGTGTGTTGGTAATGCCCTTCAGTGAGCAGCCTAATGTAGGAGAATGTTGATAAACCTGCTCCTGCTATATGTACGTAAGATACTACCTCTATTTGTTTTTTATTGCCATGTAACAAATTACCACAAACTTAGCACCTTAGTACAGAACACCTTTATGGCCTCATAGTTTCTGTGCATCATGAGTTAGTATGCCTTGGCTGGGTTTTCTGTTTCAGAATCTCCCTAGACTGGAATCTAGATGTCAGTTGAGGTTGGGGGCTCACCAGAAGCTTGACTGTAAAAGGACCCACTTCCAACCTCCTCTTGCAGGCTGTCGACAGAATTTACTGAAGTTCCCATTTTCTTTTTGGGCTCTCAGCCTGCATGTGTCCTCCTTATATCCTAGTCTGCTTGCATTGTCCTACTTTGTGGCTTGTTACATAGCTAGTGTGATAATGGTTATTTTCTTCTTCAACTCCAGCAGAGGGATCAATCTGACCTAGGGAGAAACCAGTACCTCTTTCAGGGGCTTTAGTCTGATGAAGTGTGGCCCGCACAGAATTTCACCCTTCTGAGTAAGTTAAAATCAACTGGTTAAGTATTATAAAATACATTTGAAAAATATCTTCAGCTTTTTAAATATTGTTCAGGCTAAAACCAAATCACAGATTCCACCTGTGTGCAAGGAGAGGGAATTGTACAAAAGTACAACTCTTCTGGAGAACAACTGAGGATGTGTCTCATATCGTATATTTTGGGAATTTCCTGAAAAATAGATGTGTGGAGTAGGGGAGAAGATGAGATGAGAAGTTCTGGGAGTACCTTTGATGAGCTACCATATAAGGTACCCAGATGAAAAAGCCCCAAGTACATAATTGACTTGAGGCAATAAAATGTGTGTGCATGTGTGTGTGTGTGTGTGCACATGTATCTGCATCGGTATGTATGTATTGAAATATCAATTCCTCTGAGCATTTTTACAACTTGGGAGACCAGGCTTCTTTGTTTAAGTCATCCCCAAACTAGTGCCAGATGGACAGATAAAATTCTACCTCTCTCACTTAACAGACCATTGTAACCTGAACAAACTTAAACGTTACTCTGAGGCCTGTAGTTATGGATGGCTCCAGAGAGCAAACCTTCTGCCAGTAATTGCAGGAACAATCCTCAAGGGTTATATTTTATTTTTCACTCCATCAGCAAGAATTACCAAACAGTCGTAATCTGTGGATACATATGACCAGTCTAAGGTTTTTATAATTGTCTGGGCTGAGGACTCGGAGGAAGTTAGCTACTGACAAAAATATACAGTGTCAGAAACTGTAGATTAAATATTAGCATAAGTGTAACACAAAGGTTAGGAAGTTCTTGGGTATACAATGTTTTAAATGATAGTTGATAGCTGAGTAGGCTATCAATTAGTGCATCATAAGCTGAATTCCCAACTTATCATAACAGAGACTTTATACATGGTAATTCTCATTAGCTGTCTTTGTCTTCTTTATTTCTGAATAGAATAAACAAGATTGTGGAGCAAAAATTAATTTTCAGAATAATTTTCTGTCTAAAGACTTTACGTGATGGCTACAGAATTTAGCGGCTCTCTTCCTATTTTGTCCAAAATAAAAACTGACATGTCTAGATTTTTTTTAAATGCAGTCCTTGGAGAAAAGACTTGCATGGTGTCTTCCCTTCCACAACAAAACATGCCACTGTGGTCACAGGGTGCTTTAGGGCTGTATCTACCCAGGGTAGGAAAGGTCAACACTGCCTTCTCATTTCATGGCCGAGGATATAGTGAGCAAGTGATTCATATCTGGCCGCACAAGTATGAAGCCAACTAGGAACATGCCTTGTAGCTGGACCTGAATGGTTGCTGAAAATGCAATCTAACTTATTTTTGTAGAACAGGTGGAAAAGCTGAGAGCCAGAAGGTTCAAATTACTCACTTATGCTTAATATATAATTGGTAGTTTTGAAGAGACTAGAATAAACGTGTGCTGATTTTATTGTCTATTAACCTTCTGTGGCTATTTTTGTAGTGTTGCTCTCTATTACTACCCTAAGACTCCTAGAGGGCAAGGATCATGACCCATATTGTGAGCATTTCAAATGACTTCTAACAATGTTTTCACATTACAGGTACTCAACAGGTGATCATTGAAAAGGTGAATGAATAAGAAGGAAATAATTTAGTCTGGAAAATGAAGACTTAACCAACACTGAAAGACAAGAAAAGCCTCATTCAAATTATTAAATTTATTTCTGCTAGTGCAAAGAATGCAAAATAATACAGCTGGATTTTCCTATTTGAAAGTAAAGCAAGGGCAGCTTTCTAAAATAAGGTTACCCAAACCCAATGTAGGCCACAGGCTTATCTCTAAAATATATTATTCGTGAAGCTTTTGAATTTCCAAAAATGCATTACTATCAAAGCAGACACAGCACAGCTTGACTAATACTTTGATGTCGGATGACTAGTTCTTAAGTTCTGTTTTCTTTGTGGTCAAATCTTTGGTTGAAGGGTTTGCAAGTCTGCCAAAACCAAATAAAAATAAAAATGAATATCAGATAGGATTATATGTCTACATCACTAATCACTAGACTAAAATACAGAGGGATTGCAGAGGTACAGTGAGGTTTACATCTACCTTTTAATTTGAATAATGATAGTGGTATTTTTCCTTTAAATATGAGAATGTTTATTTTCTTCTATAATTCTCAGCGTATTCTCCAGTGACAGCTTGGTCATGTTAGATTAGCTAATGTGCATTTAATAAAGCCAAACAGTATAAAGTTCCCACAGTTTTGCTACAATGTCTTATATTTGGAAAAATATTGTTTATGAAGAAATATATGACTGATGAAAACATCAATCCCTTATGCAGAAACAAAGAATTTGAGAGAACACAGAGAACAGAATATGCAAGTATTTTGTGTGTGAGTATATTATGGATAAAAATAAATTTATTGACACTAATTTAAGCATCACAAATGCATAGACATTCTTGATTGTTCCACCTCAGATCAGATCCCCTCTTAAAATGATAGTGAGTCAGAACAAATAGTTATAAACAAATATAATTTAAGAAAAGTTTATCTTTTCTTTATATATGTAACTTTATATATGTAACTATATATTTGTAAATTATATATGTAAAATGCAGAAAAAACTTATTTTTATAACTTCAACAAAGATTTCCTGACTGACGGGAACCCTGGGAGGCGCAGCGGTTTGGCGCCTGCCTTTGGCCCAGGGTGCGAACCTGGAGACCCGGGATCGAATCCCACGTCGGGCTCCCGGTGCATGGAGCCTGCTTCTCCCTCTGCCTGTGTCTCTGCCTCTCTCTCTCTGTTACTATCATAAATAAATAAAAATTAAAAAAAAAAAAAGAAGACTATCATTAAAAAAAAAAAAAAAAAAAAGATTTCCTGACTGTCAACTGAAGTTTTGGCATTATATTAAACAGTAGAAATATAGGAATACAATCTTCTGGCTTTCAGTACGGCGATTTGCAACCATGGCTCTCTTTCATTGTTACTTACTGAGCGATTGCAGACCCCTGTTACAGAGACTGCAGTTCAGAACCTCTGGGGCAGGTTCTAGTGAACTCTTTAAGAATTCTGTGATTCAAATGAAGAAGCGTTTTCAAAAACTTGCTTTCTCTGTAAGACTCACTGTGTGAAAACGTAATTAAAATAATTTTAAGAATACCATAAAAATAAGCCCTGGACTGGATACAAAATGATCATTGACGATATACATCTCTAGTCCATTGTATTTTTCTCAAAAGCTCATTTTATGAGTCTCTGTTTGATTTGGGTTTTAACAGATAAAAGGTGAGAAAATACAATTTTTTGCCAACCATTTGTATAGTACAGAGGAGTGTGGAGAGACAACCATAAACAGATCATGATAAGCATTTTGGAGTTTTCCTTGAAGGCAATGGGAACTGAATAGAATTTTCAGTAAAAAAGCAGTATCTCTATTCTAGAAAACAAACCCTGGTTGCAGAGTAAACAATCCAGAGTCTCAATTCTTACAATACTGGGAACTACATGCTTCCCAACATGCTCTGTGGAAGCCACTGGAGCCAGAGGAGGGTGGAGGAACCAGAGCCTCACAGTAAATATTGAAGGCTTGGGGGATAGGGGTGGAGTTGGAGATTGCAGAATTAGTAAAGAAGGATTTTAATAAAAACATTATAAAATTTGAAGTAGGGACCCCTGGGTGGCCCAGCAGTTGAGTGTCTGCCTTCGGCTCAGGTCGTGATCTCAGGATCCTGGGATCGAGTCTCACATCAAATGGAGCCTGCTTCTCCCTCTCTCTGTGTCTCTCATGAATAAATAAATAAAATATTTTTTAAAAAATTTTTAAGTCAACTAAAGATAGTGAGGAATGAAATGAAGATGTCTTTTTTTTTTTGAAGATGTCTTTAAAAAGAAACAGAATTTTTAGTAACTGGAGTTCTAAATATATATATTAATATATAAATAATATATATGAGCATATATAAAAATATATATTTACTAAATTGACAACAGATGCAGAAAAGATTAGTGAAAATGAGAACAGAGCAACAGAAGGTACCCAAAAAGAAGTAGGGAGAGAACAAAGTGAAAACAATAAACACAGCCACATTGACCAGTGGAATATTATAAAATAGTCTAGCATATGTATATTAGAGTTTTAGAAGGGCAAGATGTAAAAAAGGAAGAAAATTATGAGCAAGCTAGTAAGAACCAGTGTGGGTCGTCTAGGATAGTAACAGTGTAGGTGCTGAGGGTCGGCAGACAGTTGTGTTAACAATAATGTGCCTGCCATTGATGGAATTGGCTCAAATTGATTGTGTTGAAATTGGAAATTAAAGTCTATTTAATCATATGGAAGCTATTTTTCAAGCACTGCTTGTCACAAGCTTGTGTAGGGTCTGGGTGTTGACTTGAATTCTAAGAAATGCATTCGGGATTATTTTTAGAATTGATTATACCAAGAGAAGGATAAGGGGAAGGTAACTCTTTAGGAGATATCTACTATTGCCTATTGTGGGAGATAATGAGGGCCTGAATTTGTATAGTGGGTGCTAAACAAGACTTTGAAAAACCTTATTAAGGTAGATGAGAATTTAGCCACTGATTGAATAAAGATATGAATAAATATAAGGATGATTCAGATTAGATTTACATTTTTAGACATCAAGGAAAGAAAAAAAATGTAGAGAAAGAATGTTCTAATATATTCTATATATATATATATATATATATATATATAATGCAAAGTACAGAGAGGACAAAAATTTAGAAATACCAAAAAAGATACATTGTAGAGCTAAACCTTGTGAGGCCAGTATTGTACATTTAGATTAGAAGGTTATTTTAATGTTATTTATTGTGTCTCTTCATGCCTAAAACTGTACTACATACTTAGTACTAATTTTTAAGAAAAAAAAAGTTTTCATTTAATTAGTTGATTAATGACTTGTGTACAAATGTTTGGAGAAGACTGCTGTGTTTTTCATGGTAAATAATAAGAGAAAGGAAGCCCTAGATACTCGGAAAGACATACATAGAAGACAAGCCATAAACTCAAAAATGCCAATGACCATGCATTGCTAGAGCAATTGTAGGGTACGGTTCTTATAGAAGATACTTTGCCTCTTATCACAAAATTAAAGGGTCACGGATGGCCGCTTTTGCTAAGGAGTCTAGATGTGTAGAATTAAACTAATGAGGACACAGCAGACTGGCGGTTTATTGAAGAAAAGGTGAGCCACTGTATATTTGATTAGTTCACAAAGCAATGAGAATAGAACTAATTTGAGGTAATTACTTACCACAAACTTAAAATACAGCGAACATAAATATTTTCAAGTGTTAATGCTTTTAGTGTATAATAGAGCAATACATGGCCACAAATATGCAGTACCAAAAACAGTGTAATCATCTAATATTAAAAGCATTGATTAGGGGGAAATAGCAATGGTGGCAGTCATTGGAATCTTTAACAGTTCAAAGTATTACGCTGCACTGCAGTCTTTTTAATATGCTGCCTCAGGCAACCTTTCCATTGCAAAATGTTGGACGGTGTGTATGATGTGTGGCACTGCTGCTATCTGCTGTCAAGGTTAATCCATCCAGATCAATCTTGGGTATCCAGAGGTTGTT
The DNA here is from genome assembly GCF_003254725.2 of Canis lupus dingo. Classification (NCBI taxonomy): domain Eukaryota; kingdom Metazoa; phylum Chordata; class Mammalia; order Carnivora; family Canidae; genus Canis; species Canis lupus. Next base: position 57,409,959 of record NC_064257.1, on the reverse strand, counting down.
TCCAGCCTGTTTATGTTAGCACAACCAAAATCAGCAGAGTTTCTTATCAGTTGCGTGGAAGACTTTTATTTTACATTGAGATGTAGAGCAGTTTCATATTTTTACATTTTATTTCAAGATCAGTAAATAGTGAGCATTCCAAAATATTTGGCTTCCTTAAAAACCTCACGAAATCTCTCATTTGTTTTCTATAATGGTGCAACAGTTAAGCCGGTGAGGAAAACCCCATATTCAACTCCCTTTCTCTCCCTTTCTGAAAGTCATTGCTGATTTGATAAATAGATGGATAGATAGAAAGATAAACACAGGCACACAGTCAGACACATATGAATTGTGTTTTGCATATATGTATACAATTTATAGAGTTTGATAGATTAGATGAATACCTCTTCTCGTCAAAATCCTAAAAATGTCATCAGAAAGTAATTGGTTCAGTAATTCAAGAGCTTTATATTGATTATGTCATCCTATTAGCTGTGGAACTAGACTCAAAAATAATACAGGTATTTTTATAGTTAGTAAATATATATTGGTGAATGTGCTCATTGATTGCTGCATCTGTATACTCTTCGTTATTCATTTACTGGGCAATCATTAAATGCATAGTATGTCACCAGGCTCTAGGAATGTGATCAATTTCTGTTCGAAAGCCAATTGTGACTTTCAAATAATTACTGTATAATTTAATTTAATTATAAAATCATTAATGTTTTATTTCAAAAGATGTCATCCCTAAATAAAAAAAAAAAAGCGACCAGTTTATATCAGCAATATATTTAAGAAGAATGTTAATCCATTTTAAAATCATTCCAGGGAACTGTAATTATGTAGCAACTTGGGGGAAAGGAAGAAAGTAAATCAAATGAGGAAAAGTAGCAATCCATTTAGCAGATATAGATTCACTGGTAGACATTTAGGTTCCTTCTGGCATTCTCAGACACTGACCGCTACTCTATACTCCTCTTTATCATAATTCAATGAATGCAAAAGCAAGAAAATAGTGGTGGTGCCTTGTGTTCTACTTTTACTCTCTCTTACTTTTCTGATAATTTGGGGAAATAACATTTGAAATACTACTATTATATCAACAAAAGTCTTTAAGATTCTAATTATCAAAGCCATACATTTGCAACAGCAAATATAATTCCAAGTGTTCAACAAAACTAGTTTTGTGGTAAGTCAGGCAACAAAATGGGTTTGAAGTTTATCTATAAAATATCAGAACCATTTAACTGCTTGAGAGAGTTTGGCAAGTGTTGGGACAAGTTGATTAGAATTAATGTGGCTCATTATAATCAATATATATATTTTTTCTTGGCATTTTAATTCTACTTTCAAGGATTTCACTTCAGTATATTTTGCCTTAAGAAAATTGCTTAGGTTGATTACAAATTTTCATATATCCACTAATGAATAGTGAGCTATCATGTAGTACGCAATTCTAGTCAATGGTTCTTTTCTGGTGCTATGACAATTTATGCTATTCAACAATGTTTAATGGATTATTCTATATATTATATAATTTTACTGCTTTTTCATACAGTTAGGTACTGGAAAACAAAACTCACTAGTATTAGTAGCAATGAAAGGTCTAGAATTCCTGTTCCTTTATTTTAAGATTTTATTTATTTATTCATGAGAGACACACAGAGAGAAGAGAGGCAGAAACACAGACAGAGAAGCAGGCTCCATGCAGGGAGTCTGATGTAGGACTCGATCTCAGGACCCCAGGATCATGACCTGAGCCAAAGGCAGATGAGCCACCCAGGTGCCCTAGAATTCCTGTTCTTAATGCAATTATAATAATCTAGAAATAATCAGGTTTTCCAATGTAGCACATTTAAAAAAAAAAAAAAAATGGAGGGGGGGCACCCGGGTGGCTCAGTCAGTTAAGTGTCTGACTCTTGATTTCAGCTCAGGTCATGATCTCAGAGTTGTGAGGTCAAGCTCTCCCCTAAGCGTGGAACCCGCTTAAGATTGTCTCTCTCCCTCCTCATTACCCGCCCCCCTTGCCTTCTCTCTCTGTCTAAATAAAAATTGAAATAAAACAAAATAATTAATTTTTTTATGTTTCAAGTGTTTATTTAAATTCTAGTTAGTTCATTTAAAGTATAATATTAGTTTCAGAAATAAAACTTAGTGATTCATCACATACATATAATATCCAGTGCCCATCACAAGTGCTCTCCTTAAAAAAAAAAAAAAAAAAAAAAACAAGTGCTCTCCTTAATATCCATCACTCATTTAGCCCAGTCACCTGCCCCAATGCAGCACATTTTTAATATCAATAAAAAATTCATTACTTCACTTTTAGAAGAGATGGAGGGAAATATGAACTAAATAAAGACAAGTGATTCAAACAACACAAAAAGTTAATTAGGATGTTGTACTCACAGCATTATTATTTGTGGCCTAGATTTGGATCATGTTTTTTCTTTGTTTAATCATGATGACATTTTTCTGACATAGGCAACTTAAGGGCTGAGGAGGGACTACCAAAACTCTGCACCCTTTTGGATGTCTCAAACAATTATGCAAGCATTTATCCATCTGTCCATACCAAATTATCCTTAGGACCCATATCTGGAGATTTTTAGTGCTGATAGCTTATAAAATAGCTTAAAATACAAAATGAAGACAAAAAAAATGCAAGATTCTAGTTTTCTGGCAATATTGCTTGCATGTACAGTAAACTCTCCTACCATTTTTACTTAGAATAAGAACAAAGTAATAAATAATCTTAATATTTAGAATTTTTATTATGTAATGTATAAGGAAGCTATGTATTGTAAATGACCTAATACTAATGATTAGACAATTACAAAGAGTCAACTATGTCAAAATTCCAGATTTTTAAAGGCCTAAAGAACATTTAGATTATATTTTCTCATCTTCAAACTTCTTGTGGCATAATGTAGAAAATTAGGTTTATAAAATAGAATAATTGAGTAATTATATATGGTGGTACATAAGTGCTATAATATTTTCTAAAACAGCAATTCAAGGCAGCCCCCGTGGCTCAGCAGTTTAGCCCCACCTACAGCCCGAGGTGTTGTCCTGGAGACCCGGGATCGAGGCCCATGTCAGGCTCCCGGCCTGGAGCCTACTTCTCCCTCTGCCTGTGTCTCTTCTTCTCTCTCTTTCTATGTTTCTCATGAATAAATAAATAAAAATAAAATCTTAAAAAAATAAAATAAAACAGCAATTCATACAGAAAAGCTAGACTTAGAGAGGAGCACTGTAAGGTGTAAACATTAAGGAAGGATATTTTAAAGAGATGGCACCCAGATGGACTTTTTAGGACTTTTGTGTCTAAAATTCCAGCTAACCTCTCATCTTCTATTTCCTGAAGCTATGTATGCCATTTTTGCTCCTATCTTTCCAAAAATAAGTATCAGTCCCTCTCTGATTTTTTGAAAAAGAGTAACTAAAAGTGTGTATGTAGAGGAAAAACTTCTACATTTTTACAAAATAAAATCTCCTTAGACATGTCTATATATTTTCCAATATCCAATATCCTTAAGCAGATGTCTTCTCATGTATTCTTTATAAGTGACAACCTTGCTAAAAAAAAAAAAAAAAGTCTCTCTCTCTTGGTTTTTCCAGAGACATTCAAGTTCTCATCTTTATTATGCTAAACATCTCAGCCCGAACCCATGTCTCATCTCTAAGCTTGCATATTCCAGTTTAAACACAAGTGCTTCCATTTTCCAGCATCCATCTTCCATTGGAAACACTTTTAGGGTCCATTTTTGTGCCATTGAGCATACTCATGGTTCTGGTCTCACTTAAGCTAATCTCTCACTAATAAGTATACTTTCCTCTTAAAAAAGAATTTGGGGAGATACAGATTCTTTACCAAAGTTTACAGACTGAATCTTAAATGGAGAAGCCTGAAGAGACACAATCAAACAAAAGACAGAATAAGAAATAAAAACAAACTGTGTAAGGTACAATAAAAAATTGAAATTTTTGAAGTCAAGTTCTTATGTTTGTACATAGAAGAGGGTAAATATCAGTTGATATAGAAAGCCAGGTGATTTTTTTTAAAGTGTTTAGGACTATAAATGTTTTGCTGAGAGATTAGAATCTGATGTAATAAGTATCAGCAGCACCTTTGCAGTCAGGACAGTTACAACGTACAAGACCTAAATTTAGAATAGAAATGTGGTGATGGGTCACAGATTGGGTCAAAGGTGAAAGACAGTGTGAGTAGATAGAAAAGAAAGTTATTGAAGCAAACCAAATATGAAATGATTGGGTTTCAAATCAAGGAGGGACAACTGGGATAAAGAAGGATAGTGCATGTGAAGACTTAGAATCAAATTGCATGTTGTGCTATCACACATGCTCGATTTATGTTTCCACATACAATCTGGAGCATCAGAAAGCATTTAAATTGTATCCATGTTAACTTTGAAAGCAGCCAGGGGCAAAGAAATAAAAATATCTTGTACTAGACAATAAATCCAGAAATCGGGTTTCATAAAGCTGAACATAAGCTTAATCTCTTGAAAAAAAAAACAACAACATTTTATTGGATAGGTTCATTCTTACTTATTCTGTGAATTAGAGATTTCCTATGATTTTTCACAAAAATGAAATGCATCCTCATATTTTTATATATTAAATTATCTGGCTATAATTCTGAATTAATTTAACATAATTCTGATAGTGAGTTTCTAAAACTGTGTATATTTTGAGTGGTCTCTAAGATGGGGTGGCCATGTTCCAAAAAACTTAAACAGGCAGGCTCTTTGTAGAGAGGAAACTATTAGAATGTTTACATACAAAATTTTAAATTTATTTTAATAATATATATTTTGTATATATGTAAAATGCATATAGTAGGGCCAATATGTGTTTTTTTGATTTGTAAATAAATGTACTTACATATAAGAAATATATATGATGTATTTATATGTGTAAGTATATATACACATCACATCTTAATTCTTTTGCAAAATGAAACAGATCTAAGATCGATCGTTACAAGTTATGGACTAACTATAGCTGAAGATACCCACAGATGTTACATCACATATGCCTCTTTCTCTCCACAGCATTGCTGCCCAGAGGAGAAGCGTCATCCAAGTCCCTCTCAGGACAGCCACAATGGTATTTTGCCATTTTAAAAAAGAGGAAGTTTCTTTTTTAAAAGAGAAAAAGATTTTATTTATTTATTCACGAGAGAGACAGAGACACAGGCAGAGAGAAAAGCAGGCTCCCTGTGGGGAGCCCAACATGGGACTGGAGCCCAGGACCCGGGATCACGACCTGAGCTGAAGGCAGATGCTCAACCACTGAGCCACCCAGGAGCCCCAAAGAGGAAGTTTCTTAGCTCCTACTGGAGGAGTGCTGGGTGCCAATGAGCAAGGTTATTGAATATAAAGGCCTGAGTAGAACTTTTCACCTAAAGAAGCCGTCGTTTGAAAAGGCCCTCAGACCTGGGTGGCTCAGTGGTTGAGCATCTGCCTTTGGTTCAGGTCTTGATCCCATTGTCCCGGGATCAAGCCCCATATTGGTCTCCCTGCAGGGAGCCTGCTTCTCCCTCTGCCTATGTCTCTGCCTCTCTCTCTCTCTGTCTCTCCTTAATAAATAAATAAAATCTTAAAAAAAAAAAAAAAGGCCCTCAGTCACATTCATCACCTTGGATACCACTCTCACAGGACTGAAATGAAAATTTCTCAGAGGCCCCACACCATCCATATTAAACTGATTTGCTGTCTTCCCTCAAGAGACTATCATGATGAACTTTCTAAGCCTTATATATTCCCGTACATGACTAAAAATCTCTCCATCATAGACACCCCCTCCACTTTATCCACCACTAGAAACCCATGTCTCCAGGTCCACTTCACATTATGCATATGTATTAATCTGTCATAATCCCTTATGCTTATCCAACCTCTGAAACCTAGCCTATGACATATCTTGACTGATAAGATCTATGGTCAGCAAATTTCCTCAAGTTTTCCAACTATTTCTGCAAGTCCATCTACTCCTTCATAGCAGAAACTCAGTTGTATCCTGACAGCACTACCTCTAAAGCCCTCTGAAATGAATATATTGCTTTATCTTTGTTTAGCTTTAGTCACTACTTAAATTAGGACTCAAAGGTAGGTGAAAAAACAAAACTAAAACAAGACAAAGAACCGCTCTCTGAACATGTTTTCTATCATTCTAATTCAGTTTCCTTTTTTTTAACAACTTTTTGATCTTATCGAAAACTCCAGTTGATTTTTTTCTATGAACTACTCTTTCTCCAACCTATGTCTTCACTTATTTCCTTTTCAAGTTGGAGTCAATGCTCCATAATTATACCAACACCCTTGCAAATACTTTTAACTCCCTTCCCCTTCTCCATCTGTTTTACCTGATACCTAATTAAATTCAATTTTCTCCTTCTCTATGACTGCACACATCAAAACTGATTTGTCTCACCTTAAATTCAGGACTACAAATTTCAAATGATCTCTTTATACTTAAGTCAGAAATCTGAGTGTATTTTACATTAAAAAAAAATTCTACCACCCCAAGTTTCTTGCTCATTTTCTATATCCATTTTAATTTTCCTTTTTCTATTCTTTCTTTATTCTCATATACTGGCCTTGGCTCATGCTTCATTGAGAAACAGAACCAGTCTGAATGGACTGATTCATCAAGAGCAGATGCACATGGCACAGGCATTCTCTGCCTTCTGTCTTGCTACCATGGATAAAATGTCCCTACACTTACCAACCAGGTGAAGTCTCTTCACTCATACTCTGCCTCTGAAGTCTCCCTCTCTCTTTTTCAAGAAGTTATTCCTACTCTCTCCAACACTAATTTCCCCATCGCTGCCCATCAACATGGACTGTATGTCAGCAATTCCTAATTTTATATCTGAATTCTCTGAACCTCAGATTTCTTATTCAACAGGCTCATGTTGACTTCTTATAGTGACCTCAAATTTACCATGTCAAAATGTCTTGATCCCTGTTCCTGACACTCTTATTGTTTTCTCTTTCAATCTTGTCTGGCTCAATAAAGGTTATTGCTTCCAATAGGTTGCTCAATCAAAAGTTGAGAAATTGTCTTTGAGTACTACCTTCCTCACCCCGCTATATCAGTAACTTGGTTTTCCCTGTATAAAAAAATCTCATAATGACTGTTGCACTAGCTATACTATCACTGTGTTAACGACCATAACTTTTTCTTGGAGTAATTAATTGACTTTCAATATCAGTTACCTCCATACAGCTGCACAAAACTCTTTGCAGTATCTTCCATTGACATTTGAGATAAACCCTAAACTTCTAGCTAAAACAGATCTACATAATCTGCCTTCCTCACAAGGCCTGAAAGATGATCTCACCCTGTAATTCTCTTTTTCTTGCTTCTGTGTTCCAGTCACATTGTCTTTCTTGTGGTTTCTTGAATGCATGGAGCACATGCTCGTTTTAGAGCAATTGCTTAGAATATCATTCTACTTGATCTTCCCATGAATAGGTCTAACTTAGAGTATGTGTTATCCACTCAAACAGGCATTCTTTTAACCACTCAACCTAGTGGAGTCACATTGTCGTTATACCATATCGTTTTGATTTACATTCTGGATGGCACTTGAACATCTATTCCAATTTCTCATGTGGATATTTATGCAGTTACTGAATTATAAGCTACCTCCATCAATGGTATGTGACTTCTCTGTACACAAATGTTTACTAAGGTTCTCCCTACATTCTTAATTCTTAGAATCAGGCTTGAAACACTGTAGGGAGGGTCTTAATAAATATTCGTGGAAAAAATAATTTTAAGGCATTCATTGATTTCAATATTGCCAAAAAGGGACCAGTAACTTTCAGAGTTAATGGAGACCTATCTGGTTCCCATTTATGGTAGTAGACAGAGGAACTTGAATGTAAATCTTGCTTAGGAATTTCACAGCTAGTACTTTGCAAATTCTAAAAGGTGCTTTGTCACCTCATCATGAGGAGGGCACTCTAGATGCGGATTTAGTATCCTAACAGTGGTGGATATGGCTATCTTCAACAACGTTCAGAAGAACAGAAAAATATTATTCATAACAGCTCAGTAATTTTTGTACTTTCTGAACTTGCACTATACTACAAGAGAGAATAAACATTATAAATAGGACTCAAAGGATAAATAAATCATTGTTAATTGGAATGCAATTTTTCTTCCCTCTTTTTTATTCTATAAGTTAACAGAGCCCCCTGTTAAGTATTATTGCAATACAAAGACAGTACATAATAAAATGAATGCAGGTAAAAATATATACTGTCTTCCACTTCCTACATTGATTTTTGGACATGTGACTTTTTTGTTTATTTACTTGAAAGAGAGACAGAGAAAGAGAGAGCACAAGCAGGGGGAAGGAGGAGAGGGAGAGAATCTCCAACAGATTCTGCACTGAGTGTGGAGCCTGACAAGGAATTTGATCTCACAGCCCTGAGACCATGACCTGAGCCAAAATCAAGAGTTGGTTGCTTAACCGAATGAGCCATGCAGGTGCCCCACATGTGACTATTTTTTATGACATAACGTAAACTAGCTTATCTAAAACAAACAAAAAATTATCTCTTAAATGATTTCCTATGATTTACAGTAGATGATAGGTTTACTAAATCCAAGCTATATCACATAAGCAGAGTAAATCTAGATGATTTAAAATAAATCCAATTATTTCAGTTAATTATTTCAGTTATTTTCTCCAGTTGTGCAGTATGTGCTTTTTAACTTGAATTTAATTAGTCAATAATACATACCGACTAGCTCTCTTAATTGCAAAAGATTTTTTGTGACTTTATGAGTAATTACTTACCCTTGTTAAATCCGATGCAGGTTTAAAAAGATCTCATAATAGATAAAAGGTTGTGAAGTAATCATTAGTATTACTAGATCACAATTGCCTCTCTTTAAAAAAAAAAAAAAGGCCTTCTGAAACAACTTTAACTTCATTCTAGTGAAATAATTAGCATTACTCACATAAAGCATTAGAATTACATGAACTACAAAAGGAATTATAAAAAGATCACTGGTTTGGATTTTTGGTCTAGAACAGACTTCACCAACTGTTGTAGCCCTAGATCAAATCTGTAGTCTTTGTCATCCTCTGAGTTCTCATTTGAAGGAGAAAGATCCTAAAGCCAGTTTTTCACAGGTGGCAGCAAGTCCTGCTACACTGAATCAAGAAATAAATGGTACAGCAAGAAATTAAATATATAACCCAGAAATGGTGGGATAATATATAATACTTTATGAGAATGATCAAATTGGATTATGAGGGATGTCTGGGTGGGTCAGTGGTGGAGCATCTGCTCAGGGTGTGATCCTGGGGTCCTGGGACCGAGTCCCACGTTGGACTCCCTGCATGGAGCCTGCTTCTACCTCTGCCTGTGTCTCTGCCTCTCTCTCTCAGTCTCTCATGAATAAATAAATAAAATCTAAAAGAAAAAATAGATTATGAGATGGAACCCTAAGAAATTGTAAACCCCAGAAGTAAAGCCAGAGTTAGATAGGGTGACATGTGCCCTACCCCTAACTGGATGTAAACAGGAAAGAAGACAGCAGGTAACATGCATTTTGGGACTCATCTGTCCCAGGAGGCATCTTTATCCATGTTAGCTGCTGAGACCATTGAATTTCAAAAGCACCCTCTCAAGAGATAAGGAAGGATTAAGGAGCTGCCTTCACTCCCAGCATCACGTATATTTGAGCTTCTACGTTTATTTTTTCATTACTTACCAGCTGAGTCAAAAGTTGTTTTTTTTTTTTTTAAGTAAAAGTAATGCTGACCAAACTCTACATACATCTGTATCTATTAGACTTTATGTAATGAAAAACCCAAATTTTATCTCAAAAATCAGATAGACACAGGAACTATGTCTTGACCATTTTTCAACTGAAGGTTTTTAAAGATTTATTTATTTATTTTGAGAGAGAGAGAATGTGCAAGCAGGGTGAGAGGCAGAAGAAGAGGGAAAGAGAGAGATAATCTCAGGCAGACTCCCTGCTGAGTGTGGTACCTGATGCGGGGCTTGATCTCAGTACCCTGAGAGCATGACCTGAGTCAAAATCAAGAGTTGGTTGCTTGACCAACTGAGTCATCCATGTATTCCTCAGCTGAGTTATTCTCAGTTGTATTTGTTTTCAAGTTTAATTATTCATGGCTGAAAAAGAGGGCAAGAGAGATGGCCATGTTCAGCACCATTTACTAAACAGGAAGCATTTTGGAGATAATTTTCATGCTTAGCATGAAATAAATCCATTCCTTTTTTTTTGTGTGTGAGATGTGGAAATGCAACTCAAATACTACCTTCCTCTGAACATTATTTGATTATCCAGCTTTTATGTAGTACTATCTTTTTAAAAATATGATAAGCTTTAATAGCACTGACCTTTACGAGTATAATGAAGTAAAACTCTAGTGATACACTTGGAATGTTGTCACATCTTTTAATAGGCTGGTTGATATTTTTTTCTAACACACTGAACTCTAATTAGATTTCTAGATGATACAAACTTGGGAATGCTAAAATTTGAACGGACTAGAAGATGAGTCAAAACCAACACAAATAGGTATAATTAAAAAAGTAAAATCCTCAAGACAATCTAAAATAGTTACAAAATTCAGAATCAGGAGACCTACTCATAACTGTTTCACAGTTTACCTATTACTATGGTTTACAACAAAAAAGTATATGTGAGATTATATATATATTTCTTTGTAACAATTCTGATTTTTCAGTTGTTTTATTTTTAGTAATTTTGCATCATATTTTTAATGTTGAATTATTCTATTCCTGTATCATGCCTTCTTGCTACCACCAATATTTGAGGTTTTGCAAATGTTATTTCTCCCAGCTTTGTGCCCCTTCCCTTTTTGTTTTGCTTCATTAAATTTTCAGCTCTCAGCTCTATCTTCAATCCCAGGAAAACTTTCTTTTTTAAATATTTTATTTATTTATTTGAAAGAGAGAGGGAGAGGGAGAAGCAGACTCTGCTGAGCTGAGAGCCAGATGTGGGCCTCGAGCCCAGGACTCTGGGACCACTACCCAAGCTGAAGGCTTAACCACTGAGCCACCCAGGCACCCCCCAAAAAACTTTCTAAATCAGATTAAGTCACTATACTTTTTTTTTCCATGAGGTTACCACGGGCTGCTCTTGTCCAAAACTAATGACAATTGTAACATTACATGACTCTATTGTTAATTGATTACATTATACCTCTTCATTAGGATTTTAGTCTCAGGATTCTTTCTGTTATTATAATATCTTTACTGTTCAATTCATGTCTTTTCACATATTTATTAAATGCATGACTGAGTACATGAAGACAAATAAATAATAGTACTTACATTCTTATTTCATACCATATCCTTCTCATGTTTCCTGATGTTTGTAATTTATAGTCTGTTCCTTTTTGGCTGTAAAGATTCTGTTTGTTAATGTTCTGTGTTGGCATAAAAGTGGAAATGTATCTGTCTTAAGTTTATCTCAAAATAATCTCAATTTAGGTATATGGTTTTCCTCTGAGTTTTCAGGCAATATTTTTCCTTATGATGTATTATTTTATCAACTCTATAGTGTATGTTTTTTATTTGCCCTTTCTTATGTTTATCTTTGTTTTTTTTATTATGTTTATCTTTGAATATAAAGATGTATATTCAATATTTGCATTTCCATTTTCCATTAGAACGCAGGTATCTTGCCCCTAAGGTTTACCATGGGAATTAGGAGTTTCTACAAGCAATTGTTCTGTCCTACGAATATTATGGAAAATTGTATGTGTGTGTAGGGGGACGTGTGGGAGAGAGAATATACAGTATTTTTGCCCTCCAGTGAAATGGTCTTCAAACATTTTTGCTTAACTTGCCTGCTAAAATTATTTTGAAATAATTATTCTTCCTTTTTAGGAACATAAATTGACATCTCAAATATATATTTATGCAACAAAGAAAAATATGTGTATGAATTCAAACTTAACTTTTTTCTTTTAGTCCATAACACTTTGACTTTTTTTCTGAATGAGTTATTATCCCAAGTATTATTGGTATACAATTAAATATATTGCAGATTTTGATAACTCATTAGTAAACAGTATGATAATTTTTATTACATGATTTTAGCTGTTTTCTTGGATAATTATTACTGTTCTGATAAATGCAAGATTTAGCATTAATTATTTTTCCACTTTGCATTATTAAAAAAGATTATTTTGAGAAACTTTGCTTTCTTAAAGCAATGTCACTCAATTTTTTTGAACTCCTAAGTATGTACCCAAAACTTCCTAAGTATGTACCCTCTGCTCTTCCTCCCCACTCATTCTCTGTCTCTCAAATAAATAAAATATTAAAAAAAGTGAATTAGCAGCATTGATGATTGTTAATGATCTTTAGGCTGACATTTTGATTATGTTTACCCTAAATCTTTGAAAGCAAAGACTATAAACCATAGGGCTTTTAAAATATATTTTTTACCCAGTATTTTGTATTTTCTGAAAAATGTAACCAAGGCTTTTATCAAGAATTATAAAATAACAGATAATTTTATCTGTTATTCCTTTATTAAAAAAAAAACAGAAAAGCTTAGGAAATTATTTATTTTATCTTTATATACTTCTGCTAATAAAAAAAAATGGTGAGGGAGATTTTCTCTCAGGTTTCCCAGTTGAGAAATAATTGACATGTATCCCTATGTAAGTTTAAGGCATACAGTATGATGATGATTGACATATACTGTGAAATGATTACTACAATAGCTTCAGCTGTTAGCCACCTTCTCATATAGATATAAAAAGAAAAGAAAGGAAAAAAAGAAAAAAGCTAAAAAAAAAAAAACCCTCCTTGTAAAGGGAACTCATAGGATTTAGTCTTGAACTGTATATAACACAGCAGTTACGTTAGCTGTAGGCATCATGTTGTATGTCACATTCCCAGTACTTACTGATAACTGGGAGTTTGTACCTTTTGAGCATCTTCCTCATTTTCCTCCCCCCTCACCCTGTACCTCTGGTAATCACAAACCTGATCTCTCTTCCTATGAGTTTGTGTTCCTTTCCCTTATTTTTTTTTTTTAGAGTCCACACATAAATACTTTCATCATACATGTGCTTAGACCAGCAGATTTGACATACAAGAAATACCTATCACATAAAGTAATAGAAAAAGCAGTCTCCATTTTCATTCAACCAGTAAGACTTATGTTCTGTAGAAAAAGGAGGTTTACTATAATTTCCTGCACATGAACATATCAGGGCACCTGGGTGGCCTCAGTGGGTTAAGCGTCTGCCTTAGGCTCAGGTCATGATCTCAGGATCCTGGAATGCAGCCCTGTAACAGGCTCCCCACTCAGCAGGAAGTCTGCTTCTCCCTCTTCCTCTGCTCTTCCTCCCCACTCATTCTGTCTCTCAAATAAATAAAATATTAAAAAAAAAAGAAATGAGCATATAAATGTGTTTTTAAGCATATGATAAGAGCCACTATATTATTTAAAGGGAAAAAGACGACTTTGTTGAATGTATTATGTAAAATGGACTAACAAAGATATCTAAGTTCAGCTTAAAATGACACAGATCTAGTAGAAGTTATTTATCATATAAGAATAACCAAATTATGGTATTTTTCATTAATTAATTTGTAATTATGAAGTATAACTAAAACAATAAGTTTTTTATAATGCTCATGATAAAATACATTTTTCAGTAATCATGAGTCTATCTTTTAGAGATCATAATTAAACATTTAGCTATAACTCCACTAATTTTATTTTGAGTCATAATCAACTTTTCCCAAACTAAACACTAAAATCTTTAAAAAGTCTCTGTGTGTCTTCAGAGGTATGTCTTCTCTAGTTTACAGACTATTGCTGTGGTAGAAAATGCTTAAGCTTGCATAGTAAATACATTTTATTATACGTAATTATTTTTACTTCCTCCATTTTCTATACTACATTTAGGTTATATTTAGAAAATGTGTATCTAGGTAAGTTATATCCTCTGTAGATATGATTTCAAGATAATTAAGGGACATCATAAAATATTTGCTTTATGTATGGTAGGGTTTAAAGACACAAAATTGGATGTAAAACAACCTGGCTTAATTGGTGATGTTTAGCATGCATATCTCTGCTGACCTTAGGAATCAGCCATATTTCCCATTCTTCTGATCGTTAGATGCTTTGAATGCAGCTTGAGTGTTTTGGAATCTATTATTGCGTGAAGAGTTACATCCCTTATGTACTGATATTATTGTTATACTCAACTGCTCAGAGTGTCAATATTTTCCCCTCCATGACTAAGGAATTGAAAATGCTTTTCACATTATCCCTTGACCTTCTACATTCTCCTGGGTTGAGCATTTTTAGTTATGACATCCCATGAATGTAAAAATCAGAAAGCTGATGGCAGTGGAATGATGGATAAAATATTCATTCGGTCACGCAAACTCAGCAAATGTGAACTGAGCAATGGCCTTCAATTTGTTTAGATTATTGTCTGTTCATTGCAGTCACTGTGTCCTTGAATGAAAGGTATATAATAGGGTTAGTTTGAAAAAAGTCCTACCTTTCCAGAGGTTATCAACCCACTTCAAGTTCAGCATGAAGGGTATTTTTGTCCAGAATTGTGCTTTGTAATCCACCTATATGAGTTACATAATCAGTGGGAAATCCATATAGAATATGGTTTATGGCTTTCTATTAAGATTAGAGGACTGACACCAATTTTGAATGCTCTGTGTTTATATGAGAGGTATTCTCATGAAGGGTTGGGATAGACTATTATATATTGCTTGTCAGTGCTTGGTTTGAGGTGGAAACATTTTTGCTATTTAAAGTACCAAAATTACTTTTTTTTCAAAACCCTGTAGAGTTGTGGGTGTATTTTGTTTATTAAAAGTTGTCTCTTCTTTTAGTGGTTCTCTCATATACATTACCTCATCTTAATTCAAATTCCAACCTATGCTAGTCCTGGCTCTAATCCTCTCAGAACTAACTTATTATAGGGATAGTCATTTGGTTTCATACCTTATTTATTTTACCGTAAGACACATATTCCTAAATACTAGCTTAATTTCATAACTCTCATTTTTAATAAATATGGAGCAAAATGCATATCAAAATTAATGCTTTGGTCTTTCTCTTAATATCTTCCAAATTATCCACTGTTCCCCATCATACGTGCCTTCCACCCATTTCAAATTTTTTTTAAATAGGGGTTCAATTTGCCAACATATAGCTTATCACCCAGTGCTCATCCCGTCAAGTGCCCCCTCAGTGCCTGTCACCGAGTCACCCCAACCCCCGCCCACCTCCCTTTCCACTACCCCTTGTTTGTTTCCCAGAGCCATTTCAAATTTTAAAACAATGAACCAATTTGATTATTGTCCTTTCTATTTAATACCTGGTGTTCATTTTTATTTTTATGTCTTCTAAATTTTTAATTAAGGTTCAAATGTCTAAGGACAGCTGACATTAGTCTTTATCAAGTAAATATTAGCTCTATCCTTGCTCATGATCTAAACATAGTATCATTTATTTAACTATATTGAGTGTCAGGTAAGTTATGAAATAATGACATCTATTTGTATTAAAGTGTATATTTAATATTTCTTGATGGTTTTGAGTGTTATAATTATTTCATTAGTCTCACAATGGAACTACAGACATATTTATATGTTATCACATCTGGAATCCAAATGTGAGGATTAAGGAAGAATTTTAATCATAGTAGAAAAATTCACTGGTGAAATTACTGATGTTAAAAACCTTAAATGTGTCACAATAGGTTTTAATTTATTTGTTGTGTTTCAAGTTATCATTATTTTCCCTTCTGTTAGCCTCTATGTAAATCTTCTCATAAAGTCATGTATACATACACGTCTTGAAATTTCAGATGTATTTGTACTCAATGTGCTTATTTTTCTTTTTTTTTTTTTGTAACTATTATTTATTTATGATAGTCACACAGAGAGAGAGAGAGAGAGGCAGAGACACAGGCAGAGGGAGAAGCAGGCTCCATGCACTGGAAGCCCGACGTGGGATTCGATCCTGGATCCCCAGGATCGCGCCCTGGGCCAAAGGCAGGCGCTAAACCCCTGCGCCACCCAAGGATCCCAATGTGCTTATTTGTCTAAGTCACATGCTAAACTTTATATGCATAGTTGGTCTCTATATCAAAATATTAAGTTATTAAGTTTATAGCAGTATTATCAACAGTAGCCAAATAATAGAAAGAGCCCTAATGTCCATCGACTGATGAAATGGATGAAGGAGTGGTATATATATATATATGGAATGGAATTTTACTCAGCCATAAAAATTAATGAAATCTTGCCATTTGCAATGATGTGGAAGGAGCAAAGGGACTATTATGCTAAGCAAAAATAAGTCACTCCGTGAAAGAAAAATACTGTATGATTTCACTCAGATGTAGAATTTAAGAAACAAAAGAAACAAACATAGAGGAGGAGAAGAGTGGCAAACCAAGAAACAAATACTAACTATAGAGAATAAAGTAATGGGTACCAAGGGGGAGGTGGGCAGAGGGATGGGTGGAACAGGTGATGGGTATTAAGAAGGACACTTGTGATGAGCACTGGGTGTTGAATGGAAGAGACGAATCACTAAATTCTAAACCTGAAACTAATATTACACTGTATGTTAACTAACTGGAATTGAAGTAGAAGCTTGAGGAAAAAGAAGTAAGAGCAATTTTGATCATTGCTCTCAAAAATTCATATTTTGCCGGTGAAAGCAAGAATGACTTTTGTACCTCTAAGAAATGAAACAAAATTAAACATTAAAAAATTAGGTCTTAACCATGCTTTAGGTGTGTTTATTTTTTATTAATTTTCTCAGGTCATGCATAATGTAACTATCATCTAAAAAGTAAAGGATTTAAGAATTAGTTTTTTCATCATCTGCACATGAGGAAAATACAAAATGTAATAATTATGTCAGTGATTGCATTTGTTGAGGAATGTTTTAAACTTTAGTTAAACAAAATCAGGTAGTAGAAGAACAAATCTTTTTTTAAGGTACCCCTATTCTCTGTTGAGTTATTCTTAAGATGCCTTTGTCTTAAGATTTTATTTATTTATTCATGAGAGACACACAGAGAGAGGCAGAGACACAGGCAGAGGGAGAAGCAGGTTCCATGCTGGGAGCCCAATGGGGGACTTAATCCCTGGACCAGGTCACTCCCTGAACCAAACGCAGACACTCAACCACTGAGCTACCCAGTTGTCTCCTTCAGATGCCTTTTAATGGCCCTGCCATTTCAATTACTGTTGTTATCTTCTGTTCCTTCTTATTTCAGTTACTTGGCTCCAATTCCATTCTTTGAAAAAGGGGGAAAAAAGAAGAAAAATGAGATTTGGAATATTTAGTGTACAATGCCTAAATTATTGTTGACTGCTGTGGATAGTGAATCATCAAAGGAAAAATTAAGGAGACTCTCCAAAAGACAACATCAGAAATCTTGACTTTAGCCTTAATTGTTGTGAGGATCACCATGATCTTGGCGGGAGATAGAACTGAGAAAAGATTGGAGGATTTAGTGAAAATTTAAAACGTATATAAATTCAGTGGAGTTTCATTGAATTGGCTTTGGACATGGGCATTCCCTAAATCTCAGAGTAAAGTAGATGAGCCTTTCAATCTTTGCAAAATTGTCTTAAGCTCCCAAAGGGACCAAACATCTAAAATGTGTGTGTGAGAGGAGGAAAACAAGGAGAGTTAATAGTAGCAAAAATTGTCTCTTTTATTATCAGTCCATTTTTCCTCAGCAGTTTCAGCATTAACTTATAATTCCAACTTATAATTTTAGGATCTTTGACTTCATCAAAATGAGAGTAAGCCCTTGTATGAAAGTGTTGAATCGCTATAATGTGCACCTGAAACTAACATAACACTCTGTTAACTAACTGGAATTAAAATAAAAACTGGAAGAAAAAGAGTCACCCATGTGAATGCTGGTGGAGAGAGGGCCATGCTATCAGAGAAAGGTCTGGCATTCTCTGACAAATAAGAATATTCCTATCAACCTAAAGCTGGCCATGATAGAGTGTAGCTGAAAATTTAATCCCTGTTGAAGGAGGCTGGTTTATTAATCTGTGCCTTTGACACTAGTTCATATAGTTCTCATTTAACTTTTCACTTTTCTGATCTTAGAACTATAAGGGAGAAAAAAGAACCACAGAATCACTCTTAGCTCTAATTTCCTTTTTAAAGACAATGAAGAAGAAGAAGAAGAAGAAGAAGAAGAAGAAGAAGAAGAAGAAGAAGAAGAAGAAGAAGAAGAAGGAAAGAAAGATTACAAATAAGCCACTCTTTTAGGGGTATTTATTGGTTGCAATGTCTAAACTAAGTAATTTTATGTATTATTGCCTGTTCTCCTGTATTTTGCCAGTAGATAATACTCAGTATGTTAGCCCGACTATATCATGTTAGCAGAAAAGCAAAAATGTAGAAATTGGCAAATGTGTCTGGGAAAAAAAAAAAAGAAAAAAAAGGAGTTTTTACAGTCCAATTAGATAACACCTGTATAAAATCAGAGAGTAAATTTCAAACTCATAATTATTACCTTCTAGAGTCTGCTGGGAGTGTATTCATAGTATAAAGTTTAAAAGTTCTTCTCAAAAAATAGTAGTGTTGACACATACCCATCCCCACTTTTCAAAGACCATCAGCAAATATTTTCGGCAAATATGCTTTTATGATGTGACTACATAAGATATCTTAAGTCATAGGCTTTTAATAACCCTTTTATATGAAATATGCACTTGGGATATTAAGGCGCTGCTGCCCATGACCATATGTACTGCTCTGTTTCCTGCCAAAGTAATTGTGGTCAAGTAGCTTCGACCTCTGTTTGGGCAAGATATTTATCTTTCTTTGCTTTAATCTGTCCTAATTACTTTGGTTTCTTTACCACCATCACTCATGAAGAACCTAATTGCTTTCTTCGAGATGCCAGCCCTACTCGAGATCACCAATATGCTTTTGTCACTAAGGGAGAAGCTGAGCATCTGTTAGCACATCATCACCTCCTCTTCTCACGAAAAAGCAGCTGCAGCTGTTTTTAGTAAGATTTCTCATTTCATGTTCTGGGTTATGAAGGGTTGATGTCTTTTTTTCAATGAGATAAGCAACCGAAAGGAGGCCAGGTTTTAAAGAAGCTTCCCCAGTATTCAATGTGGAAATGAAGCACACTAAGTTCTCTGCCGTATAGTCACGTAGGAGATTTCATTATAGCATTTCATGAAGTGATATGCAACGTTCACTGACTATTTCTAAATTAACCCTACTGTCTTATTTATGTTATGCTGTGTTATTTGTAACCTAAACCACCAGCACGGATCTAGAAGACACTCCTCTTCAAACACTTTCATCTCATTTGTACATGTTATTATACCTCCTTCATTCAATGAGTTGTGATTTGGAAGAGTTTCTCTCCTTCTTTTTTTGTTTTGGGATTTTATTTATTTATTTGGGAGAGAATACACAAGCAGAGGGGAGAAGCAGACAGAGAGGGAAAAGCAGGCTCCCCACTGAGCAGGGAGCCTGATGCAGGGCTTGATCCCAGGATGCTGGGATCATGACCTGAGCCAAAGGCAGATGTTTAACCCACTGAGCCACCCAGGCATCCCTCTCCCCCTTGTTTTCTATGTTCATCATAAAGAGTCGTAGATAATAAATTCAGGGGCATTAAAAATTAAAATAAGCAGATTATGTGAATGGCAATTCATTACTACCTGTGTGGCTTTAATCATCATTTATAGGTGTTTAAAAACCTGCCCTTGTAGTTCCTTATCAATATAGTAGTTACATAACAACAATGAGAAAACCCCTGCAAAAGCATCAGTGGCTTGTTTCATCCCCAATGGCTTGTCCACACAAGCAGAAGCCCGCAATGTATTCTATTAGGAGCCCCTCTGAGGCCTGTGCCTTGAACCTGCATTGTCAGTAACTTTGATCTTATCTTAGATACTCGATCTTTTACTTATTTTTTCTACCATGAAAATAAGTCAGTCACTCGCAATTGTTTGAGGTAGGAAAAGAGATTTAAAATATTTTGGCCTCTTCTGAATCTTACTGTTCACTAGGGACACAGGCACTACCATTAGCAGAGAATATGCAGACATGACTGTGCCGATCCACAACCTGGAAAATTTCCTCTTTTATTCACTTCACGTGCAAGGAGCAGAAGTTTCAAGATAGAATCAGAGGGTGGTTGGGGCACCCGCGTGGCTCAATATGTGCTTTCAGCTCAGGTCCTAGGATAGGGTCCTACATTGGGCTCCCTGCTCTGGGGTGAGCCTGCTTCTCCCTCTACCTCTGCTACTCCTCCTGCTTGTGCTCTGTATCAAATAAATAAATAAATAAATAAATAAATAAATAAATAATATATATCTCTATATATATGTATAAAGAATCAGAGGATAGAAGCAATGATGTTGTCCCTTATTGACAATAGGGATTTTTTTTTTTTTTACTTTTCTTTTGTGAAAACCTAATCCCACCAAATGATGTTTCTGTATCACTGCCACTCAATTTAAGCCCTATGACCCCACCACAGTTGACCCTTTTTTCCAATTTAACTGATAAAATTAGTTTCATCGTGTATGACCTCTCAACCTTCTGCCACCAACCTTTATTAACTATTAATTCTCCTGTGTCTATAAATCTTCTCCCATTAATATACTTCTTTTTTTCTTTTTTTATATAAAATCTCTTTGAAAGAAGAGTGTACATTTGCTGTCTCTTCTTTCAATTCTCAGTCCACTGAAATCTGACTCTTCCTGAATCAGTTTCTGAAGCTTTATCAGACACTCCCAGGGTGTCTGCTACATGCAAGTCCCTGTTCGAATAGCTTTGCAGTATTGCATAAGAGAGGGTTGACAGGAAATGGGGTCTATGGGAAAGTATCACCAACAAACATTTTTATTCGGCATCCATAATTTACTGCTTCATTTGGCAATGCTGTAAACTCCACCTTCTTAAAAAGTTCTTACTTTCCAGGATAAACTCTCACTGGGGTTTCTTTCATTCAGGCTCACCTTCTTTCTTAATCCCCTTTTTGGCTCCTTTTCAAATCCTGGTATCTTAGTTCTCTACACTTTTTCCTTTACATACTTGACCTTGGGTGGTTCAATACACTGAAGACTGTGATGCAGCTCAAGCCTAGTTTTCTTTCCTTGGCTTTGATCTTTCTTTCTTTCTTCTTTCTCTCTTTCTTTCCCGTTTATTTATATTTAATAAATGTCTCCACTAGTCCACAGCCTCAAAACCTAAGCATTACAAATCATAGAATATTAACCCCAAAACTGATCAAATTTGCCAAAGTGTATGGTATGTGAATATTTGCATAGTTTTTTTTCTCAATTTTTATTGGAAAAAGATAAATAACATTAGCCTGGTGTGCTTTTCCAAAGCTAGTTTTAGTGTTTTAAAACCACACATTTCTCTTTCTAGGTAATATAAATTTAAATTTTGAGGCTACTCAGGAAATAGTACTGCTTCATCATTAAATATTTTGAAGGCTTATGATCACAGGAGCAAATAAGACAGCTAAAGATCAATCCACAAGGGGAAATCCATTCAGGTAGTACATTGGCATTTAATTATATTTCCATTTGGTTAAATATTTAATCTCAGATGTAAATGCTTCCTTTTATATCATTATATATACAGCATTTTACAATATAGATAATAAAAAATGGTTATTAAATTTCAAGAAATACTGAACTAAATACTTCATAATATTGAAAATGCTTTTAGAGTAGTCATTAAAAAATCATTAGACATATCTTCTAAGAGAGATTTAAATTGAATGTCCATCATTGCCATGTTCTAATTGATTTAAAATAGGAACACTAAATATGTTTCCTAGAAATCAGTTTTTCAATCGGGTAAATTTGATATAGAAATGTTCTAACAAGAGAATGTTTATTATCAAAATAATATAAAGAAATGCATAGGAAGACCTTGGAATAAATCCTCAAAGAACATTTAGTGTTTTTTTGAAAGGCCAAAGATATTTGAAGCCAGAGTTTATGAAAGAACACACTTAGGGGTGAAGTGAAATGGAGCAGTATCTTTAAAAAAATTATTTTATTGTGATACATTCAATATTTTATCATTCCAAAAATTTCAAACTTTATAGAGGAGTACAAGGAAAATATTAGAAGGTCCCTCCCTATATTTATTTGCATCTGTCAGTACCTAGAAGTAATGGCAGTTTCTTGCTTTTTCTTCCAAAACTTATATTTATTTAAATTTGGAATCATTAACTTTAGTAATTTATTTTTTATTATTTGCATACAAATGGGATTATACTAGAAACCTTATTCTAAAATATGCATATGCCATAAAAAGTTTTTTACATTAACTGCAAATGAATTGGCTTTCATTCTTTTTTTAGGATTTTATGTTACTTCATCCTATGGGTGCCCCATAATTAGCATTGTATCAATGAGTATTTATTTCATTTTTAGCTATATATTCATTCTATTAGTGAGAATCCTGCAAAGAATTTGTATATGTTTCTATTATTTGTTATGCAACTGTACCATGTGTCCTTAGAAAGCATAACTTTCTTCTTCTATTTCACACTGCTTATCTTATGTTTATGACACACTCCTCACGTCTCGTTGATTTTTTTTCCCCACTGCTATGTGTATGCTCAAAGGGCAGTTTCAGAATAAAAATACATTCAACTTAGCTCGATCATGAAGTTCTCCCTCAATAGTCAGCTACATTTAATGTTATCTATCCAAACTATTTCTAGACTTCTAAATTAGTGACAATATCTCATAACTGAAATTCATGACAACTACAAAGAATTTCCTATAAGAACTAGTTGTCATATTTATTACTTGTTTCACTTGTTAACCTTATTTTTTTATTATTATTCTGAGAAACAAACTGCAGTACATATTCATTTCCAGACTCACATGTAAAATAATTAGGTGTCAATCCAAGTCTGAGTAAATATAAAATAAAACATCTGTTTTCTTTTAATATAAGTTGGATTTATTTCAGAGATCTTTTTAATTTAAGGAAAATCACCAGACAGAGTTGAGGATCTTTATTATTTATACAGCTATGCTTTATGACACAGTCGTATAGAGCTCAATTATGATGGGTGGCGCATGTTTTCTTGCGACGCTGTTTTAACTCTGTGGACTTATGCTCTGAATGACAATGCAGTGACATAGCTCACAGAGGGCTATATGGCAGTGCCCTTTCCATCTGTTTCCTTTCTGACCAGACTTGATTCTTTAAGGTTGCATAAATGATAACTAGAATTCTTCAAAGCAATTAAGTTGGTAGTCATATGCCAATCTAAAAAAGTTATGGAAAAACACAATTTAAAGCCATACAAACACGCTTTCTTCTTCATATCAATTAAGGAATCACATAGATTTTTCTTTCTGTATGCCAATCTCTTATTTCCTTTCCACTTTATACTCATTTTCATTCTTTTACACTGCTTCTGAATCCTGATGAGGATGCAACATCCAATCCAATCTGTTCGGCCTTCAGGTAATTACTTTGCGTACTTAAACTCTCATTCCATTGAAATAAGATGATAAGTTGCCAGAATGCACAGTGACCATTTGAGCAGCAACCAGAGGTAATTGTGGGTCTTAACCTTTGCAACCCAACTGATGTTGTTTGATAATGTAGTTGTCAAGGACATTTCATCAATGGCATTCTAGTCTGGTTAGACTTTGTGTTTTGAAGGCTGAAATTCTAACATTAATTTTGAACTGTAAAAAATCCAAACCGGAGAACTCTGAATAGCCAAGAAGATTAGATCAATAATGAAACATTTTTAAATTAGACAGAAATTACTAAAATAGGCAAATGCCTATTTCAAAGCCTAATTCAGTGTAGCTGTACTGTGCTGCAGCAAAACAAAAGTAGCAGGATATTAAACATTAGGGAAATGGGTGACCGGATCAAAAGAGTGAAATTACAGGAATAAGTTATTTATTTTTATTAACTTACAAATTCAGTAGGCACACACAGAACCTCAAATGCAGAAATGCTTTGGTTTTATTTCCCCCGCAACACACACCAAAGCTAGGGCAATGTAGAAAATGTATCGTCTCTAAATATTTTTATTTAAAATAAAACATAAAATGATCCACTCAACTTTCTCAAAACAAAAATTAAATCTGGTTGTTGATTCAACTAATGCTACCTATATTCTAAAACACATAACTGAAAACCCAGGAAATTGGACTGTTTCATAATGAGACCAGTTTCTTTCATCCAACAAACTTGCATTCTCCCTCCGCGGATAAGTATCTGTTTGCCACTTATAGGGGATACCCATGGAAATTGGGCTTATTGTACAAACTGCCCACATCTATAAAATAATTTACGAAGTATACTTACATGTATTATCTCATTTAATATGGTGATCTCTAAAATTATTCACATGTTTTAAATGAACGTATCAAGACTATGAAACAGATGTGCCTGGTGTCAAATTAATAAGTAGTAGAATCAGACTTGAATTTAGAGGTTGCCTCTCCACAGTTGGTAACTTTGCTCCACAGGAGATGCGTAGATCCCTTGCCAACACCCTGGTTTACAATCTTTTCAACAATTGAAAACTAGTACATAAATGAACTGATGTTGTCACCATTGTTTTTTTCATTTTTTAAGATTATACTTATTTATTTGACAGAGAGAGAGAGAGAATATAAGCAGGAGGAGTCACAGGCAGAGGGAGAGAGAGAAGCAGGCTCCCCTGTGAGCAGGGAGCCGGATGTAGGACTCAATCCCAGGATCCTGGGATCATGACCTGAGCCAAAGGCAGACGCATAACCGACTGAATCACCCAGGTACCCTGGCACTGTTGTTCTTAGTGTAAATACGCTATGAAGCTTTTCCTCTTTTTTCTTCTCATGAGACCATACTTTCATTCTCTAACGTGAAAATATATAAATAAATTGGCTATGTACCAAAGTCTGACACTTACATGTAAATTAGAGGCTATTTTCTAATAATACATCATCCAAAACTATCCCTCTGAGGACTTTTAGCATTCTTATGGTGATTACGTCTTTGTAGAGACTCAAGTAAAGTTAAAAAAAAAAAAAAAAAGAGTAGACCTTGATTCAATTTTCATAATAGTGCCCTTGAGAATTTTAACCTAGTTCCTTCATGTCTTGAAGCTATAGAAGAAAGCATGTTATTTCAGTTAAGTTCTCCCTATTGGATTTCCTTTGGACTTCCTATTTTGACAGTGGTAAAATAATTTTCCTATTTTACCAGCCTCAAAAACTCAGTAACCTTTAATCTTCATTTCTTCCCTCTCGCATACCATTTAATCACTTAATCAGATACCATGACTCCCCATTCCTACCTGAGAAAATTCGCCTGCTACTTACTCTTTGTGTGACCCTGGGCAAGTCATGCTCTACGCTTCAGCGTTGCCAGTGATGAAATGGCCCTTACAAGTGTAATTGTATTATTTCTTATGTGTACAGCCTTTCATTCGATGCTTGCATATATTAAGCAACATGTAAGTTTAGTAATCCTAGCCAAGTGCACAAAATTCTCTGAAAACCTCATTCCAGAATCATACCGATTCCCAGACATTAAGTTCACTGTTTTCCAACTGCCAAACTCATCTCTTTAGTATCTTTTGGACTCATAGGACTTATGACATAAGTTTTTTACGACACAACTTATATGATTTTTGTGAGGATAGAATGATATGAAGAGCTTAATCCAGTACCTTGTAAATATTAACTACTTAATAATTTTCAAATACTACACAGAGATATAGTTATATATAACTAAAATATATACCATTACTTATAATTATGTGCACCATCACTTGATTGCCATTCATTATCTTATGACAAAGACTGATTTTCTGTGCTGCTCTTTAAATATATTTATGAATACGTACCTATTATATCCACCTTCATCTCGTGTTCTCAATTCCACTGTAGATGACTTTAATTAGATACATATTATTAGACCTTCAACATTTATCAAATATGTGCCAAATTATGGTAAAATATTATGAGACCTCTACCCACCAAATTCCCTTTAAAGCACAGAATGAATTTAATGTCTTAAATATAAGAATATGGGGGTTTCAAGTAGAATAGTAAAGCCACAGAATTTTGTGAGATAAGCTTTGCCAGAGGAAACAAACAGCCTTTGGATCATTAACAAAAAGGAAGAATTTTCGTTCAAAATATATCAGCCACATGTTGGTCATTCCCTGTCAGTGACTTGTAACAACTGTATAGTTAGAGTTACAGTGGCTGGAATCTGACCACGCTTTCTGGTGGCCGGGGAATCATGAAATTCTTGAATGATGGTGTGTTTGGCCTCAGTCTCTCTTCAAGCAGCTCAGTTAGATGAAAGAGAACATTGAAGCTAAGTAAAATCATCAGTAAAATTTGGGGTAGGAAAAATATCAAATGAAGCTATGACTACCTGAATCTAAGTATGTGTGTTATGGAATGTGTGTCTTATCCAGCTCATAGATTTATAGGCATATAAAAGTTTGCCTTTATAAGGAAGGGTTATTAGCTGAGAGAATGCTCTTTCACACATTACCATTTTTAAATATCAAATATATGTAAACCCCCAAAATGCTATTTTTTTTGTTAGTCCTTGATGTGTGAAAGTTTTTCTTCATAGAAGGATCTATAGAAAGACCACATTTCTGAGACCTTTTTTCACCCATCAATTCTGGGTGATGGCAGTGATAGTTCTCATTGACATACATGGCCAATGGTGGACAAAGTCACTCCCCTTATTCAACAGTTTTATTTATTTTTTTTTTTTTTTTTTTTTTTTTTTTTTTTAACAGTTTTAATTATACAAAACTATTAATGGAATAGGACAACACTGAAACCATCTAATACATCCATGCATAGTTTGTTTTACTATTGTCTTTAACGCCTAAGGCTGGCACTCATTAATTTTTAAAACACAGACTCCCTCACACAGTGAAAAAATTAAATCAACAGTGCTTTGTGAAGACTCTTTCATGTCATTTTCTTCCCTCAGATTACAGGTCAAT
The DNA here is from genome assembly GCF_003254725.2 of Canis lupus dingo. Classification (NCBI taxonomy): domain Eukaryota; kingdom Metazoa; phylum Chordata; class Mammalia; order Carnivora; family Canidae; genus Canis; species Canis lupus. Next base: position 57,382,886 of record NC_064257.1, on the reverse strand, counting down.
AGTCAACCTTCTTCTCTCTCATAAGATCTCTTTCCACCTGTAACGGAGATATTTATTCACATAAAGTATATTTGTTTTTCTAGCCTCTCCTGGGACTTTCTACCACATGGGATTATTTATGCTACATGTAAACCAGAAACAGTTTTGTAAAATCCAATGCATATTTCACACTTTTCAGAATCAGTTGTGATATAATAGGAAGATATTAGCAACACTACAAGAAAATGTCAAAAATATGCTTTATGAACTTGCTTATGCTGGGTAACACTCTTAGAATCCTAATCAAAGTTGAGAGAGTAGAAGAGAAAGGAACAAAATTAAAGTACACATAAATGGAATTCAAGAAAAGGCAAATACAATTAACTTTAGGTTACTCAAAGTGATGAAGAAAAACAGAGGCATGAATAAATTTAAAAAGTAAATGATAAAATGAAAACTTTCCTAATCATTTTAATTTGAATTAAAAATACATATAAGGAGTTTTACATGTATACATTCATTATTATACTTTGCCCAACCATATCAAATTAACATGTGGATGGTTTATAGTAACCTAAAATTAGATTAGTAGATAAGAGAAACTTAAAATATGCTTCATAGTAAATGCCTACATATGATTCAGCCTTAACTATACTGCATACAATTCAGACAAAAGCAAAAATGTGACTTTACTTGAAATAATGGGGCAACAATCAGTTATTTCACATATTTGAAATTAAAGTCCTCTTCTACAAACTTAATTTAGAGACATGAGAAGAACAAGATCAGCGACTTCTGGAAGTGTCATTTCCTCCCCCAAAACTATATATTAATGGATACCTGAGTGAACCTCAATAGACCTCCAGGTGACTATAGTGTATCCTCTAATAAATCAACTAGAACCAGAGAAAAAGGAGCCTCAAATGTATCACCATGTTTCTAATGTTAGCCAAGATCCAATTTGTATTCTTAGTAGCTTGATTCAAGAGAACAACTGGTTATTATAAGGTGTGAACAGCATTACATTTTGTCATTATCTGCAAACCCTTTTCCTAATGTGTATCTCCAAGAACCAGCTTAAAAATAAAATTTTCTTCCATTTAAGGTAGAGGGACTTCTCTATATCGAGAGATTGCAACAAAACCAATTCGGGCATAGAATGTGCCATTTAAACAACATATTATCACATTTTTCTGGACTTTACTTATGGGGATAATGTTTGAAGGACAGACTATTTCACCGTCCTCTTTGTAGCAACTCAACCTAGTAGAGAGAGGCCCAAGTATCTACAAATCACTTACTAAGCATTTGTTGAAATTTGCCTTAGTATCTCCTTCCCATTGCAGGATTAAAGTATTTTAAGTTTTGTATGCAATATAACAATCTACTTCAGTAAAAATCAAGTTCAAGTTGTGATTTCTTTTTAGAATAGGAATTATATATCTGAGTTCCTACATCTGTATATTACATTATCACCTTGTACTTTCCTCCACCCTCTTTTTTTTTAATTAAGAGAATATTCAGTCACAATCTACTCTAGAGAAAGTGCTTAGCCCAACAGTTATTTAATCTTGAAGACTGTATATTCTTAAAACTGGAACTTGGCATGGGTACAGTGCGAGCAGATGTTTATGAGAATTCCAGAATAGGATAGACACTTAAAGATATTGAGTGATTCAGTGCACTGATTCTGCAAGCTGCTGTCAGAAAGCTGAAAGGCTCTATGGCTTTTCTGTGTATTGCTGTTTTCAGCAATAAAATTTGCATTTTAATCTGCAGGGATGTTCATATCTTTCTGCCAGCTAGTATCAGCATCCTGTCCAGAATCATCAAACTAGAAGCATGATGGCCTTGACAAATATTTCCATTTCACTTAGCAAATATTTCTTCCATCACTGAAAAGTTAGCACCTCTATAACCAGAACTTATATTACTTTGGAGGGGCCTAAAACTTCATTTAAACAAACAAAAGTGATTTCATAAGGAATTATATTGCCATAACAAATCAACAGTTTGAATAAGGAAATAGTTATAGGAGTCTCCATAGCATCTGGAGCACATTGAATTCAAAGTGCTCAAAGGGGAAAACATTGTCCTTAGTTATGCTTGCTCACTTTAGTGGAAATTACACATGCATATCAGAGTAGATGCTGTTCCTGCTCAACTTCCTGAAAATTCTAATTAGAGAGACCCACATAGTGCTCATCCAATTATACCTATGGACTTGCTAAAACCACTTATGCAAGCAGGAATATAAATTAACATGGGTTGCTCAAAAGTATATACAAAAAGATACCATGCCATTGAATTTAGAAAAAAATACTAGCTATTAAATCACAAATACTTTTGGATGCTGGAGAGATATTTAAAATGAGATCAATAGGAAAAATAAAATAGATTCTCTATTTCCTGTTCCCAAAAAAGGGGAAAAAAAAGGAAAAACCAAAAAACTAAAATAACCAAAAACAACAACAACAACAACAACAACAAAAACAAACAAAAAGAAAAAAAAAAAAAGTTTGATGTTTTCCCAAGAGCATTGCCAGAGATGCTTGGCAAAATGTCCCCAAGGAAACTATTCTAAATTCCATAAATTTGTTGAAAGTATCTTTTTACTTTCTGATCTTCAGATCTCAAAAAAGGACAAACTGCACAAAATCTAAACTTTCAACTTCATACTGTATTATAATATTGTATTATATGAATGAAGTAGTATCCCTCTAGCTCTCATATTGCCGTGCTGTCCTGTTTCTTTTACCACAATCCTGAAATTCTCTACTTGTTTTCTACTTTTCTTCCTCTCATTTCATAGCCTGTATGAATGTTTTCAATATTCCAACACAGCAGAAGCAGAATAGCACATTATTTTAGAACCCAGTTCTGGAGTCAGAGACAACTGGTGATTAATCCTGGTTATGCCTATCATTTTCTCTGTCATAGTGATCCAGAAAGTCAGGATTAATAGATTGGTGTGAGTTGGCAAGCACCAAAACACCACTATTTGGATCTCAGCTATGGCTGTCTCCCTCCCAGCTTCACAGATCCAACTGGTGGAAGACAACACCACACTGGGGTCACTGTAGGACCATAGCTACTCACTGTGGACCTGGACAAGGAAGCATTGGCTAAGATTTGCTCTGTTATGATTTATATAAACACTTCATTTTCTGTACTTTTTCTTTTTGTAGTTTATTTTGGGTAAATATTGATTAGATATGTTCTGTTCTACCCTATATGGTCCTTGAAACTAGAATCATGTGTTTATTCATCTTTGTTTACATTACAAAATTTAGCTCAGTGTCATGTAGGCAAGAGTGCTCATTGAATTATAGCACAGTTAAAGAAATATGTAATTAGTTACTTGACTCTCCTATTTATTATTTACTTATAAGTATAAATAAATTGCACATAGCTTTATATAATTAAATATCACGTGCTGAGATATTTATGCAACTTTAGATCAAGACACAGTATTCTCCTATTTTTCCATAGGAAAAATAATATTAAAATTATATATTAATTTGCACTAGTTGTTCAGAATACAACACATGACGTTCAAAGTGTCTATACTTGTTTCTATTAAGCAGTTCCTCAGCATTTTCAGATTATTGTACTCTATTGTAAGCCATGTTTTGAATATTTCTGCACAGAATTTATACTGAATCTTCTTAAAGATTTGTGGTAGCTTCTACTTCTATAGAGTATTGTCCGCTGATTAATAATAATCTTGAGCCTGACTGGGGCCTTATATTTTATTAATTAATGTTGTCTCTCATATTTTACTATTACTCATGGTTTCCCAAAGCCTTGCTCAAGGCCTAGATCTCTATATGATATTACATTATCACCGTGTACTTTCCCCATCTTCTTTTTTTTATTAAGAAAATATCCAATCATAATCTACTCTAGAGAAAGTGCTTAGCCCAACAGTTGTTTTGAATTCTTATTATTGAATACACTGCAAGTCTGTCTCTTCCACTCTGATTTTGGCAGCAAACCAGAGCTTGACTTTCTTACCAACATAAAGGATTTCATTTGCTTCAGTTTCTTCTCCTTCTAGCTGTGGTCAGTCTACTTCATCCTTTAGAAAGACGACTCATGGGGATCCCTGCGTGGCGCAGCGGTTTGGCGCCTGCCTTTGGCCCAGGGCGCGATCCTGGAGACCCGGGATCGAATCCCACGTCGGGCTCCCGGTGCATGGAGCCTGCTTCTCCCTCTGCCTGTGTCTCTGCCTCTCTCTCTCTCTCTCTCTCTCTCTCTCTGTGACTATCATAAAAAAAAAAAAAAAAAAAATAGAAAGACGACTCATGAATGTGATCTTGTTTTCACTTCTGTATCTTTGCTGGCAATGTGCTTCTCATTATGGGGTTATTTATTCAGTTACATATACTTTTTAAACTGATTACTGCTTCAGTAAGTAGGAACACTAATGGCAGAAGCATAGATCCATGAGTTTAGGTATTTGAAATAGAACCATCTCCAACTACTGCATTTATTGTTGCTAAGTGAGTAATAAGAAACTTACTATTTAATTTCAAAAACATGTAGCATAAATATCTATATGCTTAGTTTTCTTCAGTTTTAGTAGCCAGGTGGCTTCCACACTGCTATGCCAAAATGCCTCTTCTTCTCCCTTCCTTCCTTCCTTCCTTCCTTCCTTCCTTCCTTCCTTCCTTCCTTCCTTCCTTCCTTCCTTCTTTTTGGAAGTCTTAAAGTATTCCTTAGCAGAATTTCCTCAACCAAAATGCAGGTTAGTCTACACTAGATGTCTGACTTACCTCTCCTTTCTTTTATCAGTTTCCATTTTTTTTTATATCTACTTTGTTTGTAAAACTTATTGCAAAGTCTCTCTGGCTCTCTTAAAGAGAAAGCTTTGTCCATAGTTATGATATAATGCCTTCATACTCCCTTAGCTTTATTTCTTCAGGGTCCAAAATGAGTTCTATGCAGAACTGGAGAGAAAGAAGGCCTTCCTAATTCTGTGTTAGGGCTGATTCTTGAGCCCTGATTTTCACCAAGATTTTCCATCAGCCTATATTGCTAGCCTCTATTAGCATGAATTCAAATCAAAGCCAGGTAATTCTGTGGGGAACAAAGGTCATTTCTCTCTTTCAATCTTTTTCAAATCCTCCCACATTATTTTTCTCACATTTCTCTCTGCTCCAGGAATGTGATAGCTAAATAATCCACATATATGTATAGGCATATGCGTGTATAATTATGAAGGGTGGCTTTCTAAACAAAAAACAAAAGATATGCTGGGATGCCTTCTGCTCAGGGCCTGATCCTAGGATTTGGGTTGGAGTCCCACATCAGGTTCCCTGCATGGAGCCTGCTTCTCCCTCTGCCTGTGTCTCTGCCTCTCTCTCTCTGTGTCTCTCATGAATAAATAAATCTTAAAAAAAAAAAAAAAAAGATCGCTGACTAAAACATCAGACACTAGCCACATTATGCTATTGAGCTTGAAATATGTCTAGTCTGAATTGCAATGTACCATAATTATAAAATAAAGTGTGTATTTCAAAGTTCTAGCACCCCAAAAAAGGGAAATTTTAGAAATTTCTAATATTTGTATTGATTATGCTCAAAATAAATGCAGTTTGGGTATATTAAACTATATTACCAAATCTAATAACTGCCATTTTATCTTCTTAGTGTGGCTATTAGAAAGTTTAAAATTACATATGTGGCCCTCATTATGTTTGTAGTGGACAGTCTTGAGATGGAGAATAATATTGAATTAAGATTTATGTTTACATTTTCTTTCTTTGTCACATTTATTTTCAAAAATAGTGTTGATTTTCTAATAATCCAGTGAACAAGGATGACCATAAATAAGACAAATGATCATTATGATAGATAGTTACAAATATCTATTTTTCCATAATTGTTATATCTATTGTTTCTCCTCAGAATGGGGCTTATATTTCTGGCTTCAATGGGATCTATCTGTCATTCGGACTGCACTGGTTTATAAGAGAAAACTTAAAACATTATCTGTTTCGTACTTAGTATTCTATACCAATAAAGTGTTGATTCTGTTAAGTAATTCATTATCAACAGAAATTGAGGACATATCCACACAAACTATACTCCTTATGGTGAAAATACTAAAATAAATAAGCATTTATTTTGAATATCATCTGTTTAACTTAAAGGATATTTTAAGATAAATAAATTATATTCAGGGTATATATACACTTTCTTATAAAAGTTATAAGAAAAATACAAAAAAACAAGACAATGAGAAGTCTTCTGAATATGAGTATATACGATTTATTTATGTAAAAGCACTTATAAATTGTTTCTACTAGGTGTTATGGTTTTTCTTCTGGTACAATGTATTGTGAACAACTTTAATAGCATTATGGACAGATGGTAAATATAGAGAAAATGGAGTCAGGTCTAAGAAATATTTTGAAAATCTAACTGAGTTTCAGATTATCGCTTCTAATATATAAATGAAGTTTCATAACAGCAATAGCAATCATAAATGATAAACATATAGCCCATATTTTGTAGACACATGTAAGAACAAAAATGATATGTTCTTTCATAAACAACTAACAATTTTTCATTTATATGCCATCAAGCTATAAAACACTATTTTTTAATGCTTAAATATTATTACAGACTATTGAAAACAGCATTTCCTATAATTTATGTTGGTGTCTAGTCATATAAATTTTGTTTCTTCTCATATATGTTACTTTTGTTGCCATTTTATAAATGATTTTATAAATGTGTATTTTATTATAGAACCTGATGACTACTGCAGGATTTTAATATTTAAATTTTTAAAATAATCCTGTTGCAAAAGATATCATATTATAGGAGTAAATACATTACTAAATAATTTCAATCTGTCTCTATGTTGCAATTAGAAATTCAATGACTTGTAGAAGAACAGAATGTTGACATTGGATTATGTGAAAAATATGGGTAATTAGTATGAGAATAATTTCAAGGCAGCCTATTATTAAAGCATTTGACTCTGATACTCTTATTGCAATTCTACCAATTATTCAAACTAATTTCATATAAAAATTGAATGCATTATGTGGTATGTCATATGAAGAATATGGAGACTCTTCAGTCACCCTTGCAAATTGGATTATCCAGGATATTAGACAGTTATTACCATTACAGAAAAAAAAAGAAAGCATTAATAAAAGGCAACACAACTATAAATTTTAGTTTGATATTATTTTTCATATAGACACTTGGTGTCCAATGGAAATATAATGTGAGCCATAAATAAGAACCACAGATGTAGTTTTAAATTTTCTAATAGCCACATTAAAAAGAGTTAAAAGAAACCCATGAAGTTAATTTTCATAATATATTTTATTTATTTCAGTATATCTAAATATTATAATTTTAACATACCATCAATATAAAATATTTAGATATATGGCATTCTTTTTTCATACTAATTCTTTAAAAACTGGTGTGTATTTTAATTTTAAAACATATCTTAGTTTGAAATAGCTGTATTTCAAATGCTTAAGCATCATGTGATTAATGTCTTGAACAGCAGTTTTACCTTTAACGTAGCTCGGTGAATAAGTATCTATTGTTCACAATATAAATGTTCCCATTGTGCTCTATCATACAAATTCACTCTAGATTTTCCCTTTGTAACCCAGCAGAGGTCTGGGAAAATATTCTTTTACACAACCAATCTTGATAAAAATCTCAGGAATATTTTCTTCTAGTTTGTTGACTTTTAACCAGCAGCAAGCAGATAATACCAGGAAATGCACTGGACACTAGAAGTATAAATATGAATAAAGGATTTTTTTACTGGGATGCCTGAGTCCCTCAGTGGTTGAGCATCTGCCTTTGGCTCAGGTTGTGATCCTGGGGTCCCGGGATTGAGTCCTGCATAAGGCTCCCAGCAGGGAGCCTGCTTCTCCCTCTGCCTGCGTCTCCGCCTCTCTGTGTCTCTCATGAATAAATAAATAAAATCTTTTAAAAAGGGTACTTTTTTATTATCAGCTGAGATAGGTCATAAAGGAAAATGTCCAAAGCATGAAGAAAAGTACTGTGGTGTTAAATACAAAATGGAAAGTAAATAAAAAGCTGAAGAAAATGATTTTGGTAGAGGTGAAGACATAGATCAGGTAATTTCTTATGAGGAATATCTTTGAAATGGTCCTCCAGAGGTTAAAAAGTGGAATAACCTTGATCTAACTCTGTGTTCTCACTGAATTCTGAAAACACTGTACTGATTATACCTGGGCAAAGTTATTTAACATTGAATATAGGACCAAGTTAATCTGCAACTTCAAGTACGTTCTCAATGATATCAGGAAATCCACCTATGTTTCTACAATCAGCACTCGAGTCTCCACACTCTCAATCCTTCAAGTGTCTGAAACCGCAAACTCATCCATACACCATTCACAAAGAACATCATTTCCATCGGAGACAACAAAGAAGCCATAAGACAAGACTTATGTCACTGAAATCTGCAAATATTCCTCATGTACACACCTATTTTATTTTCTTCCACTCTTTTACTTTTGAAAACATGTCCCCTTTCCTGCCCAAGTCTTAGCTCTGCAACTTTGCTATTCTGGATCATTTAGCCTCTGAGTTTTTCTAAGATCTTGTTCTATCAATTGTATCTTTTTTTTATCCAAGCTTTTCTCTGTAGCTTCTTTTTTCCCTTTTCTTTCTTGACTCCACATACATTTAATCATGTTCACATTTTTCACATCTTAAAAACAAATGAATACAAAATTTTTACTTTGTTCCTAAATCCTTTCTGGCATCCAACACTCTTTAACGTTCAATTTTAATTTTTTTTTAATTTTTTAAAAAATATTTAATTTATTTATTTGAGAGAGAGAGAATGAGCAGGGAAGAGGGGCAGAGGGAGAGTGAGAAGCAGACTCTTCGCTGAGCAGGGACCTGGATTGGGGACTCAATCCCAGGACTTTGGGATTATAACCTGAGCCAAGGCAGACATTTAACCAACTAAGCCACTTAGGTACTCCTACTGTTCAATATTTTAAAAGGCATATACATCGTTATTACCTTCAGTTTCCACTCCCCTGAGACCCTTCATTTATTGACAGGCTCTTTTCTCCCTTATTATACCATATACAAGCTTTTTGCTGAGGTTGTGAATTACTACTAGTTCCCTATACTTAATTAGGACCTTTCACTATCTTCATCATTTCCTTCTCTCCTGAAAACTTTGCTTCTCTGGCTTTCCCCTGCACCTATAATTTTGATCATTACTGTTCTCAGTCCCTTCTGCTGGTTCACTCTCCTCTTTACATCTCAAACGCATAGCTACAGTCCATACCCTATAAAGATCTCTCTTCGAATTTCCTGTCAACTAAATTTTATTTTCCCCGAATTACATGTGCTCCCAGATTCTTGATTTTACTTTGTAGAGTCACAGTTTAGCCAGTTATTCAAAAGCAGAAAACCATTTTTTAACTTTGACTTTTCACTCTCCATCTTGATCCGTGCTCCTCACCTTTCATTGCTAGCTGATTAGTAATGCATGCTTTTCCTTCTGCCTTTCAAATATTTAGCATTATTATTTAGTTCATTTTATTTACAATGTCACTTTTCTGGTTTAGGTGGATAGAATCAGATTAATAACTTTAAAAAGTTATGAAATGGGAAATTCATTGAAGGAGTCCATGTTTTAGGTACGTTTGGCTTCTATTAAGATAACCCAAGTGAGAATGTGATATCCTCCTACATTTCATTTTCCAGAAATAATATCACACAGCCATCCCTAGCTGAAGGATCATTAAGGAAAAGGGGGCAGTTACTTTGAATACATCAACCAATAAAAACTTAATGCCAGTTTGCATTTGTGTGCCTGTGTATGTATTTGTGTTTGTAACTGTAAAAAGTCTGGTTAAGCGATAATCACACTGTTAAGTGATAATCTCACTGTTATATGTTTTATATATGTTCAAACAATACCAAACTGTAGAAAGAAAAATTTTAATCTCCTCATGTTTTATCCTCAAAGATTGAGAATAAGTGGTGCAAAAATTTTATCTGGTTGATAGATAAACAGATACATAGATAATAGAGTGATAGGAGAGAGACAGAGACACACATAGAGATTATCAGTATCTATTTTAGTAAAGATAAATTGTATCTACTTTTATAGTTCTTTTTCTAATTGAATTTTTGACGACTTTCTCCTGTTTCAAAAGGCTGTAAACCTCACTCATGATCTCCTTTACCCTATTGTTTATCAACATTCTTAAAAATATCAAATAGTGATGACTATAATAATTAATGCAATCATTGTAATATATTTTTAAGTATCTCCTGTTCCTATATGCGCTGCAGTTTATACATCACTCCTAATTTTTAGTATAAAATTCCATTTCTATATATTCAAAATATATAGAACAGAAAAATGTACCAATTGAGTTATACACATTAAAATTATATATCAAGTAAATGGGCATTGTCATATTTTTAGAATTTTCAAAAGGAGAAATAAAAGATAGTAAACAAAGTACGAATTATAAGAATTCTTCCTCTAGTGCAAAGACTTTCTTAAGTTCAAAATTAATGTGGTGGTATTAAAAATGTTATAATTAAATCTACTTTGAAATATCCATCTATACATAATGAATCTGGGGATCTCAAAAGTATCAAGCAAAAGATTATTTTAAGATGAAAAAGTCAAGGGGACAGTATTTGGAATTAGATTATAACTAAATTCTTCATCAAGACTCATCTAGCGTTAAAAACAATTTTTCTCAGCTGCTGGAAAATTAGTTAAAAATATGCTCCCAGTCTGATTATTACACAAATAACAAATTTATATGCAAGGATCAAAATAAAGTCATATAACATTGTTTCATTTAAACATTTGATGATTAATTGAATATTCTTCACTTACATGGTATATAGATTTTGTATATTTTGCTGTTAATAATTTATATGAGAATTATAATGCCTGTTAAAGTTCATCTTTCCTAGTTATACTTCCATTTTGTGTTCTATGATGTGTTTTTTTATTTTTATTTTTTTCTATGATATGTTTACATGTTATTTCCAAAACATCTCAATATTTAGTAAATGTTAAACTATCAAATAACACACTAATATTAATATTGATAATTACATATTGGCATTATGTTCTGGCAACACAATAATTAAATAATGACAATCAAATTGCAAAACGGAAAAGACAAAAAAAGCAAAGAAGGGAAAAGAGATTAAATATTATTTTATATTTTATATCATTTTACAATTTACCAAATATGTAAAAATAATTTTCTTGGTAATCCCCTCAAAATAAAATTTTCAATATCCAATCCATCTTAGCAACCCTCTGGAAGCATTATGCATTAACCACCATATCACTGCAAATAACATTTGTTAAAAGACCTCAAGACCTGACTTTGCCTGGTCAGATCGACATTTCTTTTCCTTCCAACTCTCATTTTCTCTCTAATTCATATGTTTTCCTACAATATTCTTATATCTAGTTCTCTACATGTATCTGGAATCAGAATAATAAACATGTTTTGCTTCATTTGCCTCTATATTGATGAACAACTATGTTAATAAATTGCATGGAGAAAAAAGGAAGCAGTGATGATCAATGAATGCTGTTATCAATCCAGCCAACTGTTAGGAAGTCCAAATGGACAACAGTGAACTCCCCAACAATGGGTCACAAAAGTGTCAAGTGGAATTCTCGAAGTAGACTCACTATTTTTCTAACTAATTAGTGATAGACTCCAAAGGAATACCTACTGTAAGTACCAAACACAGGTTCTGGAGCTAAAAGTACTTCACTATCAAAAAGACACAGAGTTGGAGGTAAGTAGATGACAGGGAAAGAGGGAGGGAGGGACAGGAGAAAAAGAGAAGAAGGAGAAAATGAAATGATGAAAAGGAGAATTAAAACCTTTCTAGAGGTCTCACTGAGAGATGAGGAAGGAGAGAAAACAATTATTTTCACAAGGATACATTGGGAGAGCAAAAGGCAAACTATTAGTGAAGGAACTAGGTATGTTGTTTTCATATTAAAGGAATAGGAATCACAGACTGAGAAGAAGAGTACTTTGAATTATCACGAAAAATAAGGCAAGGGGGAAAAGGAAACATTTATTCAAGCTATCTTATGTATGAAAGGACATGGGAGAAATAATATCAATTTACCATATTGTTCCAAAAATAATAAGACTGAGGGGTACCTGGTTGGCTCAGTCCAAAGAACATGTGGGAGGTGGGAAGCGGGAACAATGAAGTGTCCACTCTGCCTCCACAACATGCTGTAGTTGCAGTCAAAGACGTGTAAGTCTCCTGACGCCCAAACTTCAAAGTGAAGTACCCCACAGCATACTGTGCCTCCTGTGTGTTCCCCAGTCCTGGTATCCCAGGCTGTCTAGCACCCACTTGGTATTCTTACAAAAGTGAGCCTTTGCCACTTCTGGAATGTCTCTGGGTTTCCTGCTGGTTGCCAGGTCCAGCTTGGCCACAGAGGAAGCAGGGACCAGGGTCAGTAGCAGCACTGGTAGTGGAGGGAACAGTGCTTTAGGTCCACCAGCCACTGTCTGGGGCCCAGCTCCTGGCTGCAGTGAGGACTCCTTCAGCCTTGGCTTTGCTGGGCACCAGGCTGCCATCTGGCTCCCACCTGGCTTGGCCCTGGCCCATGTGAGGCCCTCCAGGCTGTTGCTGGCAGTCCTAGGTTGTTTCTGCCAGTACGGCTTTGTGCACACATGGCCCCTCACTTGCACAGGGCTCCACATTCGGAATTTTGCAATATAGTTCTGTAAATGTGTCTTCTCTTCCTCGTGATTTTCTTAATAAACATATTCTTTTTTTCTAGCTTACTTCAGTGCAAGAACACATAATATATATCAAGTAAATATATAATCAATTTATAATAAATATATAATACATATAAAGAAAAAATATACGTGTTAACTGATTTTATGCTATCAGTAAGGCTTCTGGTGGATAATAAGCTATTACTGGATATGTTTTTGGGGGGTCAAAAGTTATATGTGGATTTTTCACTACACAGAGGATGGCATTCCTAACACCAGCCCCCATGTTGTTCAAAGGTCAACTGTAATTAACGTAAGAAAAAAAAAAAACAGTAACAACCAAAAAAGTTCAAATATTTAAGAATACCCAAACAAAAATTTCTGGTTCCAGCAACCTGTTAATAGACAGCTGGAAATTCATCCTACTGCCAATATCTAGAAATGACACATACAATTTTAAGATTTCTTTAAAAATCATAGCTTCAAATAAATCAATTTATATTAAAAAGACTTGGTGCCAGGAATACAGAACAAAAACCAGTTCAGCTAGCACGTAGTTGAGGGGATCTGCTGGCTACTCTGGGTCAGAGGACCAGACCAGTAACCAAAGGTCAGTGCTAGTAATACCTAAACAGGGGAAGGACAGGAGATTGAGCCTATGAGAGATGTGAGTTGAGTTTAGACCTTCCTATACATAGCAGGAAGCCTCAATGGGCCCCATCATTAGTAGAAGGGTAAATTAGGCAAAACAAAGTACTATCTATAAGCAAAGGAAGATCACAAAGTCTTTCACCACCTGGATTCTAAATTGAAAACAAACAAAGAAACCTTCCTAGGTAATTGGTAGCCATGAGCTATACTACACATGGTTTTGAAGTTGGAATTCATGCTCTACTTCTGGTACAGAATGCCCAAGATGAGAAACTATCATAAAAATCAGTCCCTGAATACCGATACTCCCGGTGTACTAAGAAAAGCAAATGCAAAGCACTCTTCAGAGGCCAAGTTTTCCCCTAGAATCCGTCCATAAACTCTTCAGGTAAAATTGCTCATGCTGTGATGTTAAAATTCACAGGAGCAATACTTACTTGGCAAAGGAGATACCATGATAACAAAGGTGGTTTTCCCAAGGCCAGGCTTATCCATTACACTCCAGATGTGCTGACCCCTGCAATTTCCCCAAATGTGGGAAATCAACTGCATAATTTGTGGTAATGGGGGAGTGCATTGGTATTTTCCCCTGAAATTAAAAAAAAAAAATGCACATGAGCAAAAATCTAGCATTCCCAACAAAGGGTCAATTTAGATTCTTAAGGCTTTCAAAAAAAAAAAAAAAAGTTGCAGAGTATAAAAATATCATGTAAAATAGTTAAATTAGAATATGAACTTTCTAAATCTCCCAGAGAGTAATTAAAGAATGTTTTATGACTTGGAATTTGATGAAATAAAAAATCATTTTTTTTAATTGAAGAAGTTTTAATGTTTGATTTGGAACACAAAGGATTCAAAGCCAAAACTCACAAGATGTGTCCTATTTAACTGAAACCCAGAATTGATCCTCATTCTCTGCAGTTCTAATTCAGCTTGCTCTCTGCCCCAGGCCCCTTGCACATTTCCCCCAGGGAAATGAAATTGGTACCACATCTGCAGTCTGGGCTGTCCTTCCCTGAAACGGATGTGATGCCTTCAAGACAGTGAAAGTTGAACTAGTTCTTTGGTTAAGTCTTCCATGTCTTCTTTTTTTAGAAAAAGAAAATCCAAAAACTTAACAAAATCTGCAAGACTATCACAAACTGGTATCACATTCACAATTTTTAGAAACACAGTAAACCCATAGCTTTTAGAGAAGTTATCTCTGGCCAACTTGGCATTGTATTTGGGTTTACCAAATATCAGGATAGAAGTAGACTTATATAGTAAATCTCTCTCCTTGGAAGGAATGTGGTTGGAGAAAATCTTGGTTTTAGTTTTGCTAGCATAAGTGTCCATCCTTTTTATTCTTTTTGTCTTTCTTGCCTGGATTCTGAATCTATTTAAATGCCACCATCTGCCTTCTCCTTTTACTTCTGGACTGCTTACGGCTTCTGGAGAAAATCACAAAACAGTATCAATAGCTGCTTCATTTTCGTGTTTCCAACCTCTAGTGACTTACTCTAGCTCCATCTGCCAAACTTTTATTCACTTCTCATATTCTTTTTTCATGGCCCTCAGAACATTAATCCATATGTTTTCTCTATATTTGAGCTTAAGATTTCATACTGTAACATTTTGTAAATTGCCTGACTTTGTATTTTATAAGAAATTATACAAACAAAACAGGGAAAAAAATAAAATGTCTGGGAATAAATTCATATATTTGCATTTTCTTTGTGAAAAAGTTTTCAAGTGGCATGGATTTGCCCTTAAGACCAATTTCTTTAAATAACATAAAAGTTGCTAAGAAATTAGAGATGATAAATGTAGCTGGCGTATGTCACTACATTCATATTAATAAATTAAAAATTAATAAATATGGAGTTATGGAAATGATATCAAGATTGGAAAGATAAACATCCAAAAACATTCTTATAAATTGAATTAAACAGATATGAGGTTTCACTTATACTAATCTGTACCTTAACCCTATTTTGTACTTTTATCAATGATACTTAACCAGGCATTGCTATTTTAGCTAAACAATTTTAGTTTATCTCTGTATTGTTTTCTTCTCCTTTATAGGAGTCCTTTACTCTCTATCTGTTCTCCAGAAGATGCACACACACACACGCATGCACATGCACACACATACACAACACATTTTTTTGCTTTATGATGTCTATTTACTGAAGAACAGGGCAATAATAAGGAAGTCAACCTTAATACATGAAAGCCCGCTCTGCTCTTACCAGTTGGTTCAGACACTGTGAATCTCTGTCATACTCTAGATTTTAAAACTACCAGGATCAATATCCATAACACCCCTGTGGAACCAAGTGTATCCATCTGTAAAGTGAGCTTGCAAAGAACCAGCAACAACTTCCAGATAATAAATCTGTCCATTCAGCAACCGTCTCAGGGAAGAAAAGACAGTAACTTCTATTATTCTATCTATAATATATTCTATCTATAATTCTATCTATTATTATATCTATAATATAACTTCTATTATTCTATCTATCTATATAAAGAAAGAAACTAGAAGGATATCTGAATGAATGACTCTATCTCTGATGTCAGCTACAGAGGGAAAAACTAAAACTTAATCAAAGGGTACCTCTTGCTAATATTTCCCTCTTGTTCAGAAACCCATACAAACCCTACGTATTTTGCTGGGCTCTTTCTACTATAAACAATTCCCTAATCCTCTCTATATATTTTTGCACTTACAGGAAACAAAAAGGAGGTGAAGAAACGTTTATTGCCCTCTTGATGGAGAATTAATTATTTTTTGTTAATATTTTCCTAAATCTTATACTTCTATTTCTTTCAACACCATAAACCAGATATATTTCTATTATAGTTCTTTAGCTTCTTCTTTTATTTTATTTTTTTAACTTCTATTTCTTTTTTTTTTTTGAGAAAGTTATCTGAGAGCATTACTTAAATGCAGCAAGATACAGGTTGTAAAATTATTACACATAACATTTTCTTTTATGTGTGACATTTTATTTTTATAATTGATTAATATGTTATATTGTTTTAACCTTCTAGAGGATTTTCAAAATAGGGCCTATGTCTTAAAAATATCTTGGATCTACTCAAGATATTTATTGAGTTGACTTCAATTTTGTTAACTATTTTGTGACAAAGTCATCAAATTAATTCCAAAGGATCTTTTCAATTATACTGAGTAGGTATTAATACAGATTATTAGTGGTATTCTTAATTTTTATTTATCCCTATCTAGTCTTCTTATAGTCGTGATATTTCTTATGATGTGACTATTTCATTAATATAAAAAAGTTCAGGAATCATATAGTTTCTTGCTGGAAGAAAACAAAGATCATGATAAAACCACTGTTCATAGTTAAAGAAACTAAAACAAATAAGAAATGGAAACAAATAAAAAAACTAAGACAAATAAATTTTCCCATTTAATTAATGACAAAATTAAGCTTCCTGACACTTTATAAATTGCTCATTTCATATACATCATTACATTAAGCTTAGATTTTTGTCATCTTCCTGTTCCACAACTGCCACCATATATATGTATATATAATAAAAGTAACATTTCAGTAAAATATCCACATTCTTTTGTTGTAATAAGTCCAAATAGATATATTTTTAGACTTCCAATTGATTTATTCAAGTATTCACTTATCACTTATAATCACAGTAATTGTTTAACATTTCTCAAGTTACCCATAAAGACCCTATCAGATGAGAATAAAGAATCCAATTCATTGTCTACAGTATGTTTTCAAGATCTGGCATTGTTAGCAGCTCTGAACGGTAGACTAAATTTTAGACAAAGCCTATATTTGGAAAGAACAAACTCTTTCTTTTTTAAAAAAATATTTAAATTAAATTAATTAACATGTAGTGCATCATTAGTTTCAGAGGTAGAATTCAGTTATTCATCAGTTGAACCAGCCTATTTCTAAGGGCAAATGTTCATATTGCTTTGCTTCAATGTTTAACCTCAATGATCCACACTGTTTGCTGATGAGTTAAATATATTCATTGCCCTCCTCTCAGAGGCTATAACTGTCTTCTGACAGTATCTTTGAGTAACTTATTGTCATCTGTATGTGTAAATTATCTAGTCCATCAGGGTTGCTTTACAAAGATCATTACTCTAATAATGTTGAACACCTTGTTGATCTTTTCTTCTGCACAATGTGGAATAGTAAAAAATCTTTCCTCTATGAGTTTAAAATGGGATTTTTAATCCTGACTGGCCTAAACTAGCTCTATGTGCTTGATGGTAATTTACTTCTATGAGTTTATAAAATGAGGAATTGAACACTAGCTAGGTATTATCAAAGGCCATTCATCAGTTAGTTTTCCTAGGCTGTAAGAAAAGAAAAATTTCACAAAACTTGATTAACTTATAAGAAAAAAGAAATATGTATATACTATTAATTTAACTGATCTTTCAATATTTTGTTGAATGAGGTTATACTCATGTTTTCCAATATCCAGGGATAATTTGAGAATTTTGTTGTCTTCTTTAACTTGGTGATCAATGTCCCATAAGATACTGTACTCAACAACAAAAGAAGACTCATTGATAAATCTTAGTTTATACTACTATATAAATTTTGTGTTTCCATGGTGAAGATTAACTCATAGCCTAAGCATTCGTTAACACTGCTAGAGCTCTATGAGCTCTATGAATGATCATGTTGGAATCTGTTTTAAGGACCCAATGGCTGGTATGAAATAGTTCTGTATTGAGTGTATCCATGGTATTTGATAGTATCTTTGCTCTATTCCTTTTAAAAATTGGCAAAGATATATAAAACAATTTCAGAGATAGTTATCAGATTCTGTGTTGGAACATAGTAAATTTCTGCAATATAAAAATGTCTACTCTCACATACATATATTTTTTTTCATAGACATAACACTAGTATATAAAGGTGACTGGCATCAAAATAGACATTAAATAAGAAACTCAAGGATAAGGTCTGAAAGCTGATGAAATACCTACTCGGGGAAGTGATTGATAAAGTACTATGTTACATTACTCTTACATGGACCAGAGAATTTTATTGTAAATCTCAGTTTACAACTGAACATAGTGACAGGATATTAGGACTTAAGAGAAACAATAAATATTAAATTAAAAATATGGAAAATAAAATCGTGTTGGTGATTTATTTTGGCTGAAATTCAAACATCTTAACACAATCTTATCCAATGTCTTGAATAAAAATGTAAAACCATGTTGATTATTGTCTTGATGTCAGTTTCCATTAGAAGCACATGGAGATCTTTAAAGTTTTTAGGATTTAAAAAATTATTTTAAAGAGAAACAATAAATATTAAATTAAAAATATGGAAAATAAAATCGTGTTGGTGATTTATTTTGGCTGAAATTCAAACATCTTAACACAATCTTATCCAATGTCTTGAATAAAAATGTAAAACCATGTTGATTATTGTCTTGATGTCAGTTTCCATTAGAAGCACATGGAGATCTTTAAAGTTGTTTTTAGGATTTAAAAAATTATTTTATAAATAGATGCTCACTTTAAAGAAAGAGACTGATGTTAGGAGAGAGAGAAATAGACATAGAGAGTAAAAAAGATAAAGAGAAATTATTTTAAAGAAATTCAACCAAAAATGGACCATATTAGTCTATATTTCCTCAGTTATATATGTTTATTCTAAAATGAGGGTGATTTTGTTAAATAATAGAAATATAATATAAGCAATAAATTGATCCTCAAGTACACTTAAAGATTAAATGATGTAAGTAGTTTATAAAATTATATATATATATATATGGTAAATAGAGCAATTAATAATGGAAAATTAAGTAGAAAATAAGCCACAATAACCAGTTAATAGCTACTAAATTTCATAACCTGTTCACTCAAAACTATCAAGAATCTACCTGGACCATGTTTAGGAAACAATTTTAGTGATCTAATATTTCTACGATAAATTTTCTGTTCATCATGTCTTCTTTATATTAATAATAGAGAAGAACATGCAGAGTTGTGTTTTTTAAATGGAAATAAATGGAAACATTATGTATATTATTATCTATAGAATGACTTTTTTTCGCTGTGTGTTTCATACCACATACTAAACCTAATCATTATGAAGTAATTTTTTCACAAAAATATATGTTATTAAATTATTATAGTAAAATTAATGTTATCTATTCTCATTACTATATTTAAAGATTTATTTATTTATTCATGAGAGACACAGAGAAAGAGGCAGAGACATAGGCAGAGGGAGAGGAAGAAAAAGGCTCCTCACAAGGAGGCTGATGTGGGACTTGATCCCAGACCCTGGGATCATGCCCTGAGCTGAAGGCAGAAGCTCAAACCACTGAGCTTCCCAGTAGTCCTGACAATTTTTCTTTTAAATAGAAAAAACAGCACAATAAGCTACACAGTACTTGGTATCCCATATCAAACTGTTTCCACTAAAGTAGACACAAAAGAAGGGAAAAAAAGAAGAAATACACACTGTTTTAATTGTCTTACTTTATGAAAGAAACAGAGAGAATAAACATTCACTAAGTGCCTATCCCTATTTCATTGCCTCAGTTAAATTCTCAGAACAACAGTCTGAAGCTGATGATAGCTTTAGTTCAAGGAATGGATGGAGGTCAAGCCATTGGGAAAATACACAACACATCCAAATTATCTAGCTATAGTGAAACAGACATAGGATACAAAACTGGAATATTACCTGACTCAGAAGTCCCAGATTTTTTCTTATATTGTAGCACAACCTCAAAAAACAAAAATGAAAAGAAAAATTTAAAAAGAGACAAAGAAGGAAGGAAAGAAAGAAAAGCAGTTGTGATGTGAGAATTCTTTTAATCTAGTATGTCAAGAAAAAATGTTCTTTAGTATCTGATTATTTTATTTGACTTTCTACTGCTGAAGATATATTCTATATTTAGTATATTCTGTGTTCCAAAGCAGACAAACTGTCATCGATGTATTTTAACATAAATAAAGTATTGGCACTTAAGATAAAAACGTGGCAATTTCATTATATTTAGAAACAGAAAATGTGTAACAGTATCTGACTTCCAGTATATTATAGAGATCTTTTTTCAAGACAATTTATTTATTCATAAGAGATACAGAGAGAGGCAGAGACATAGGCAGAGGAGGCTGATGTGGGATACAATCCGAGGACCCCGGGATCACGTCCTGAGCCAAGGACAAATTCTCAACCACTGAGCCACCTAGATGCCCCTAGAGTATGAAGATCTTAATGAAACTTAATTCTGGCATTCAGTGGATATGAAACTTTGTCCAAGTTAATTAACTCCACTGTCATAATTTTCTTATCTGTGAAATGGGATGAATAAAGACAATTTCCTAAAAATACAGTCAATGACTTACTACATACAAAGCTCCTAACATGTCAATTTTTCTATCATTGTTACTGTTATTAGCAGAAGGAATAAAAAGCTTTAAAGTTACAAGTGTATGTATTTAATATGCAAGATATTTTCATTTCAATGTAAATAATATGCAATTAATTAAAAGTTTGCTTGATAGATTTGTTCTACAAAGGAATGAATATAATCTATATTAATAGTTTGAAACTAATTTTTAAAATATACTAAAGAAACCCAAATATGTATGCTCAAAGAACATATTAACTTAAAAACTTTCTAAACATTTGGAATTTTATCTCAAGAAACTCTTTGGACTTTTATTGTTATTAATATGTTACTGTATTTCTGAAAGTATAGGGTTTCATTTGTAGAAAATATTCTCTAGTATCATCTCATGTCAAAGGTGTATTATACAACCTTGAGGAACAAAATAAATTTATTTCTTTGGACAATGGAAGTTTATATGTAGAATTAATCTATATTTTAAAAATTCTGTATCAGAGGCTATACATACATTTTATTTTTAGTAAGTAGTTCTAATTTTCAAAGTCCTTGCCAAAATATATGTCCATATTTATTTATGTTTAGTGGGGAAAAATCATTTTCTTTAGATAGAATGTCATTTAATGACTGACATTTAATGCTAAATTAATTCAGAAACTTTTCGATGTGTATAGAGACTTCTTAATATGTTACTTTTTATATGATATACTTAAAACTTTCTCAATCAAAATAACTTTAAGCCATAAAAAGCATGCTGTCTCTAGATGCATTACTTTTAGGGATATGAATACCTAACACACTTATGTTTCTGATATATTAGGTGCATTAAAATAAAAACAATAAACAAACTATTCAGTTTTTGTTAATTATAAATAGTCCACAGACAGCAGAAACACTGCAAATAAATGCAAGGCAAAATATAATCACAAAAGATGGTGGTGCAATCAGCAAAGAATAAACAAAAAGCTTTGAATCTAAGAGGTAAATATGGAGATTCATTTTTTGATCAAGGTAGAGGGATTTCCATTACAAATTCTCAAATTTTCTTTGCAGTATAGACACTTTAAATGGATTGTGGGAGTCTATGATTAATAAGTAAAGTATAGGCTTTAGATAAGCTGCACCAATTACAAAATTCACTTCTTTTTTTCTTTGTTTCTGAGCTACTAGTTTAAGAATAAGAAAGATTCTGGATTAGCTAAAAAGGACATTCACATGACTGCCTACAATTATCAGTCAGATATAGGCATAAATTCTCAAGGTAGATTTGCTATTGATGATATAATACATGATCATAATTTTGAAAATTGGAGACCAAGAGTAGAGTTTCAATCACAGCCAGGTCATGAGTTGATCAAAATTTTTTTAAAATATGGATTTTATAATTTCCAATTTAAACTTTGACATAGAAAGAGCTTAGAAGTTGTCATTTTTGTTCTTGCAATAGGAAAAAAGCTGAACAAAGTGAAATTCAATGACTCTTCTTGAATTATCAGAGAATTTAAGTCATAAGGCAAACCAACATCTCCAACACCTGAGATACAGATGAATACAGTGAGTCATATCTGAGTTGAACTTACCTGGAGTAGAAGCCTATAGAAACATAAACAAGAAGCAATACTTAACAGGTAAATGTGACTAATTGCTGGAGGCAGAATGTAGACTACTATGAAAATGATAATTTTCTGAGACTCTCTATCTTTGGACCCCCTAACCCCCAACACATACAGTTCATGGGCTTTTACCTCCAGGACCCTACCAGTTCCCCCAGGTGAAAAGCCAAGAAAATCCTCTGGATAATAACCTATTTTGAAATACACCCAGAGAGTCTCCAGAACAGAAGCCTACTCAACAAAGACAGAGGTGTTACAGGACCCTTTACCCAATTACAACCACTGCAATCTTTCTTTTTCACCTATGAGGGAGGGAAAAAAAGCTGAAAAATACTTGTGAAGATCACTGCCCAAGGTCACAGTCCTACAAAAAGTTAAGATTTATTGTAGGATTGTAGAAGGCTTCTCCTATCCTCAAACCTTATACTGCCTCCACAGACCTTCAGTATGATAGCAATGAACTACAGCTGATGGGCTGCAAAATGCAGACTCTGTTTTTAAAGGAGTTTTTAGGGAAACTCAATACAGTAGAGGAGACAAAACAGAGAAAGTTGAAGGCTCTGACACCTACAGCTATAGCAGATATTAAGTACAATTTAACTCCTAACCAGATTAATTTAGAATCCCACATTAAAGGCCTATTTAACTCAGTTCATATTACCTGATACATAACATATCTGAGGAATGGAAATACTCTTATAAGATACCTGCACTAACGTCGATAGTAGAATGAGATTAATTATGTGTGTATTGTTATGTGTCTAGGCCAACTATTAAAACTTTTAAAGAAGTTATTGATATACAAAAAGAGAAAATGAAATACAACAATATAAAATGCTCAATCAAAAGCAGAAAAGAAGGAAGAATAAAAAGGATAAGTGCAATGAATAAAAAAATATATAGTATAAATAATAAGCCAATATTAGAAACAATCAACTTACACATAAAAGAAGCTGAAAGACTAGATTTAAAAATGAATACATGTTTTCTATAAGAAATAAGCTTTAAATGTAACGACGAAGGTGGGTTAAGAGTAAAGGGATGACAAAAGACATGCCATTCTAGCACTGATTAAAAGAAAGCTGGACTAGCTGTATTAATTTCAGCCAAAGCAGACTTCAAAACAGAAAAACTAATCAAGAAGAGGAGTATTACAATCATCAAAGGTGGTCAATTCTCCAAAAAGACTCAATTATTAATCAACAAAACACTAATATATGTGAGGCAAAAACTGATAAACTTACAAAGGACATAGACAAATCCATTAGTATACTTTGAAGCTTCAACAATCTCTTTTCAATAAATGATAGATGAAACAGGCATAAAATCAGTAAATATATAGTTAGCCTGAATTGTCCTTTCAATCAACTTGGTCTAATTGATATTTATGGAATATGTCACCCAACAACAGCATAGTATACATTTTTCTAAAGATCATATGGAACCAAGAAAGACCAATATTCTTGGCTGAAAACATACCTTAAAAAATTAATAGAATCAAAATCATACAAATGTATTATCAGAAAACAATTAAATTAGAATTTGTTACTAAGAATTATTTACTAGAAATTAAACTAGAATTCAAGAATAGAATAAGAGCTGAAAATTTCCTAAATATTTGGAAATCAAGCAATACATAACAAACATACAAATCAAAGAAGAAAATTTTAAGATATTTGTGATGAAACTGAAAATGTAACATTAAATGTTGTGGGATACAAAGAAAGCAATGTTTAGAGGATAATTCAAAGCATGGAATGCATGTATTAATGCATTTTATTAAATAGGCAACATGTCATTTGGGGGCAGGGGGATTGAGGTAGAGCATTCCAAGCCCAAAGTACAAGAGATAGATTTGAAGTCTTGTTCCCCAAATATTTCACTAATAATTGATTTTTTTTAGGAATCAAGAAACAACTAGATTCATTTTCAAAATTGGGTTAATACACAAGTAAAACAAACTAAAAGAAAACAAAAATGAGGGACCCCTGTGTGGTTCAGCAGTTGTGTGTCTGCCTTTGGTTCAGAGCAAGATCCCGGGATCCGGGATCAAGTCCCACATCAGGCCCCCTGCATGGAGCCTGCTTCTCCCTATGTCTGTCTCTGCCTCTGTCTCTCATGAATAAATAAATAAAATCTTAAGTATCTATCTATCTATCTATCTATCTATCGTCTATCTATCTAATTAGGTATGTTTGTAAGGTGATTAAGCTGCAGAAAGAACTGTAGCAATCTTTAGTGACATGCTAGAAAAGTATAAAACATAAAACTAGATTTTTCTTTTACTTTTTCCAGTTTTATTGAGCTATAATTGTTATACAACATTCTGTATGTTTAAGTGTACAATACGCTGATTTGATACAGTCATATATTGCAGGATGATTATCACCTGAGTGTTAGCTAACACCTTCTCATGTCACATAATTGCTATTTCTTTTTTGTGGTGAGAACATTTAAGATTTACTGTTTGATCAGCTTTCAAGCATTT
This sequence comes from Canis lupus dingo, assembly GCF_003254725.2. Lineage (NCBI taxonomy): Eukaryota > Metazoa > Chordata > Mammalia > Carnivora > Canidae > Canis > Canis lupus. The sequence continues at coordinate 57,357,998 of NC_064257.1, read as the reverse complement.
AATAGTATGTGATTAACTATGATCACAATGGTATACATTAGACCCACAAAACTTATTTGTCTTATAATTGGAAGCTTGTATCCTTTGACCAATGTGTCCCTATTCCTTCTCCTTCACCCCAGCACTTGGTAACCACCATTCAACTCATCTATCTGTGAATCCAGCATTTTTTAGAGTTGACATGTACGTGATATCATACCGTATTTGTCTTTGTCTGACTGATTTCACTTAGCGTAACGCCCTCAAGTTTCAACTGTGTTGTCACAAATGGCAGAATTTTCTTCTTTCCTATGGCCATATATATATCTGTATAGATAGATGATTTAGATATAGATATATATAGATATAGATGATATAGATAGATATAGATAGATATAGATATATAGATGATATAGATAGATATAGATATAGATATAGATATAGATATAGATATAGATATAGATAGATATAGATAGATGATAGATATAGATATGTTGTTGTTCCCATATCTTGGCTAATGTGAATAGTGTTTAACATGGGAGTTTGTTTATCTCTTTGAGATCCTACTTTCATTTACTTTAGATATATACCTAGAAGTGGGATTTCTGGATCATGTGGTAGTTCTACTTTTAATTTTTTAGAAATGTCTATACTGTCTTCTATAAGACTGGATCTTGACAGTCATTTTAGGAGCCCACATGAAACATGCAAGGGTAAATGCCGAAAATATTTTAGAGTAAACAAATGAGACACTTACTGAAACCAGATATCTAACAGACAGAGGGAAAAGTCCTGAGAGAGTACCCCAGAGAATTTCCAGAGAAAGAAAATAAATATAAACATATATATTCAAAGTATGTCATAAAGCAATAGATGAAGAATTCATGATAAGAGCTAATAGGAAGTCATCATATAAAGTTTCCAGAAATTTCGAATGGATATACTGGAGAAAAGGAGATCAGATTATCATCAGAAATACTTAATAACAATTGATTAAATATTAAGCTTGAATTATTTTAACCATAATGTACTATACTATAAATATCATGTAGATAACTTGTGTGCTCTCTGAGCACAGGTCTATGCAATAGCAAATTTAAGACCTGAATTGCCTAGGTCAGCCAAGTGACGCATATATTCAAACCACAATAGATAGAAATAATTTGGTACAATCAGTCATATACAGATTCAAATCTAATGATAACTATTAAAATTTGAGACCACTTTTTTGAAGTTTCTTCTAAATAAGACAAATCAATTGCTTCAAAATATTAGTTGTTTTACAAAACTGAGAGTAGCTACCATGAATCTTAGGATTTTTATCATGAACAGCCAACCAAATAACATAATCCATAACATCCCAAGAATTTAACTAGCTTTACTTAATTATTTCTGGTCATTAAGTTAATATACAAATTATGATCACTGAAGCTCAGTAAGAAAAACACTACATTTTATTATATTTTATGAATAGTTAATTTTTATATGAATGTAAAACATACCATGGAAATTATACATGTCTGTAACTTATTTAAATATATCATAGCATGATATCTTGTTTGCACAGCAGCATGATTTTTGTGTTTTGCAATAGTTTTTGTAAATCACTAATCATGAGAAAATGTTGGCCTATATGGTACCAAACAGATTTCTGAATCGTATTTTACATTCCAAATAATTGATGTTTTCTAACAAAACAGACTTCTAAATCTTATAATAGTTTCACTTGACTTCTAAAAAGTTCTATCTTATTTCTCAAACAATTGCTATATTTTGAATTCTGTCATCATCAGAGCAATCATAAAACATTAATTTCTTCAATAAGTATGTGAATCCGAAAGTATTACACATTTTACAAAGTAAATGCAAAAGAATTTGTGATTGTAGCAAATTAAAATACTGGGAAAGAACCTCAATATAAGAATTTTAGGATATTTGAGTTACATTTAGTTTTCAGAAATAAAGTATGGAGAATATATGAACTTCATATTACTAAAGCAGATTTAGAAAAGAGGGATGCCTGAGTGGCTCAGTCAGTTAAGCATTTGACTCTTATTAGTTTTTTTATTTAAAGAATTTTATTTATTTATTCATGAGAGACACAGAGAGAGAGAGGCAGAGACACAGGCAGAGGGAGAAGCAGGCTCCATGCAGGGAGCCCGATGTGGGATTTGATCCCAGGATCCTGGATCACACCTTGAGCTGAAGGCAGACACTCAACCACTGAGCCACCCAGGTGTCCTAGCATCTGACTCTTGATTTTAGCTCAAGTTGTGATCCAGCTTATCGTGAACATTTAACAAATTTAATCATGTAGGGATCCCTGGGTGGCTCAGTGGTTTAGTGCCACCTTCGGCCCAGGGTGTGATCCTGGAGACCTAGGATCGAGTCCCACGTCGGGCTCCCGGTGCATGGAGCCTGCTTCTCCCTCTGCCTGTGTCTCTGTCTCTCTCTCTCTCTCTCTGTGACTATCATTAAAATAAATAAATAAATAAATAATAAATAAATAAATAAATAAATAAAATTCTTTAAAAAATTAATCATGTATTTGTTTAGTGGCAGAGCATCAGATTACAAGAAAACACCGAAGCAAAGAGTGAAAAAGACATTTGCATTAAGCATTGTTGGAGATTTTATTGCACTTTTTCCTGGCAGTTGATGAAACTAGAAAAAATTAAAAAGCAAACAATCTCAGAAGAACACGATCAACTATATTGACTACACTGATATTTAAAGAATGATACACACAACATCTTCAGAAAGCCTATCCTTTCTAGACTGCATAGGACATTCACCATTAAAAAAGAACATATCCAGTCATTACTCAAGCCTCAATTAATTTAAAAGGGTGGAAATAAGAAAGAGTGTTCCACTTCTATCTAAAATATAGAAATCTTGAAAGTGTATCCCTCTTACCCAATCAAGGAAGAAAGCCATGTACACTAAGACCCCTTATATCCTTGAAGCCACAGAGAACTGACATTGTAATGTAGAATGCCAAGATATCAACATGTGGGATGCTTGAAGGTGATGTTTAGAAGTAAATTTAAGTGCTTCCATTAGGAGATTTTGAAAATGTCTAAAATCAGTGAGATAAATTTTCACCTTAAAAAGCTAGATACAGGAAAAGAAAGTAAGCACAAAATTAGTAGGACAAGGAAATAAAAAAAATCAACAAGAACAATGAAATGGAAATCACACAATAAAGAAAAGTGGTGCTGAAAATAGGCTTTTAAAATGGTTAATTAAACTGATAAACTGAGATTTTGAAAAAATAAAAACAATTAAAAATAACAGGAAATAGAAGAGTATTCATTATATACCCTATAGTTGCTAAAGATAAAAAAAATAACAAAAGTACTTATTTCAACAAGTATAGGCAACCTTACAAAATAAAATTTCTCAAAACAGATACAGAAAAATGAGAAATCTCTGAATAGCCCTAAATCTAATGAAGAAAATGAACTTGTTGTCAATTCATTACCAAATTACCTACAGATAATTTCTACCATAGTAGAATAACAGGTATCAGATATACTCTGCTGCTTAAAAAATTAAAAGCCAAGCAAAATATATGAAACACTAGTATTAAGACCTAAGACAGTAGGCAGCACAGGTGATAGCTGTGGCAGTAAGTATACAACTGAGGTAAACCCTACAAATGACTTCCTGAGAACAGTTTTCAGAACATAATTGGAGGCCCAATAGTCTCATTGAGTTAAAAAGGCACAAATCAGAGATCAATAAGGAGAAAATGGCTAGAATTCTAAGGTGGAGAAATGAAAAGGAATAATCCTTAAAGAAAAAGATCACTGACAACTTTCCAAGGTGTCCCCACAAGGTTTGGGCAGAGTAATAATCTATTCTTACTAAAATTTTCTAGAAATCACAAAGCTTAATAGCAAGTTTCAAAAGAATTACACTGATTCCAAGTGTCTTATTTATACCAAAACAAATTTTAACATTCTTTCAAAGAATGAAATACAGAAACCACCAGTGTAAAATCCACAATGTTTGTCCCTCATCAAAAATTATAGGCATTCAAAGAAGTAGCAAAATATGACCCAAGATGAAATAACCAATCAATAGAAACAGACAAAATGACAGAGATGATAAAATGCCCATAGGACAAAAGTTGAAAGTGCTATTATAAATATACTTCATATATTCAAGAAGGAATAGGAAAATATGAGTATGTCAAAAGAGAAATGGAAGACAAAAAGATAGAAATCTAAATTCTGGAAAATAAAAACACACTATTGGAAGTGGAAAATAAATACACTAGACGGTATTAACATCTTATTTAGTACTGCAAAAGAAATGCAGTAATAATCAAAATAATAGTAATAAATTCAAAATAGGCACAGATATAAAAGAGACTGGGAAAAAATCAACAGATCATCAGTAACCTTTAATGTATATTAAGAAATCTAACATACATATAACTGGAGTTTCAAAACTGAAGGGAGAGGGATCCCTGGGTGGCGCAGTGGTTTAGCGCCTGCCTTTGGCCCAGGGCGCAATCCTGGAGACCCGGGATCGAATCCCACGTCGGGCTCCCGGTGCATGGAGCCTGCTTCTGCCTCTGCCTGTGTCTCTGCCTCTCTCTCTCTCACTGTGTGCCTATCATAAATAAATAAAAAATTAAAAAAAAAAAAAAAAAAAACTGAAGGGAGAGAGAAGGTGATAGAAAAAAAGATATTTGACGTACCAGTGGCCAAAATAGTTTTATAATGATAAAACCTATAAACACACAAATCCAAGAATTTCAATCAATCCCCAGAAAGAGAAACATAAGCACATACTATGGAAAATCATAACCAAATTTTGGAAGAAAAATCTTAGTAGAAACATCTTAAAAGCAAAGAAAGGGAGTTTATGTAAGAGGAGAACCAATAAGAAAACTACATGTTTTTCATGCAATATCATGCAAATTATAAGTCAACTATAGTCTGAAAGAAAACAAATTATGAACCTGTTATCTTAAATTCCCACAAAAATCTTTAAAAAAAAAAGATAATGGTATTACTTTTTCAGAGACAAAAACGGAGATGATGCATTATCATCTGATCTGCACTATAGGAAATGATAAAGAATGTTGACATATTCAAGCAGCAGAAAATTATTAACAGATCTATTATTGTACCTAAAAAGATAAATAGAGAGTAGCAGGAAATATACATATCTAGGTAAATATAAAAAGCTTTTTTTTCTCAAATGTAATATTTTTAAAAGAAATTTGATCTAAATCAAATATAATAACAATGAATTGGTCTCCAAAATATTTAGAAGTACATGACCAAAGCACAAAGGTTGAGAAGTAAATAGAAAAATGTCATAAGGCTTTTTTGACTTCAATAAAGTTTTATATTTTTTGAAGATAGATTATAAGTTAAACTTATGTGAGGTAGAACATAGCACATTTAAAAGTGTGTGAGATGCCTGACTGGCTCAGTTGGTAGAGCATCAGACTCTTGATCTTAGGGTTGTGACTCTGAGATCCATGTTGGGTGTAGAGATCACTTAAAAATATAAAAATAAAAATGTGTATCTAACACATAAGTAGTGAAGATAAAATGGACAAAAATAAACCAAAATAGAAAGAAAGAAAGGAAACACAAACATTTTAAAAAGAAAAGACTTAGGAGACAAATAGAAAACAAATATAAGCTGATTGATTTAAATATAATCACACTAATGATCACATTAAATATAAATGCTACAAATCTCCTACTGAAAAAGACTATTAGGTTCACAAATAAAAAACCAAGTACATAAAATCTCCCCAAAACCTATAATAAAATATTTAAATACAAAACAAGGTTAAAAATAGTAAAGTAAAAGGGATGTAAAAATATACAGTACACAAACACTGAACAGAGGAAAGATGAGCTGAGTATATTAATATCAGACTAAGTACAGTTGACCAGAAGCTATTGTTCATTAAGTTGTAAAGATGTTGCCACTGGCAAATATAACCTTGGGCTTCTCTTAGTAACAAAAAGCTTTGAGTTTGGTTAACTCACTAAGGGTGTGTGAAAGTGCCGAGTTTAGGAATAAAGTCAGGAGAGTGAACAGTGAAATACTCTTAAAACATATACATGCATTTCAACCTATTTTTATGAAGGTCTGCGAATTTCAAGAATTACACATCAGCTGTTCACCCCAAATTTGAGCAAGCTGAATAACACCAACAGTTGTGGTTATGAACATTTAAAGTTATTTGCTTTATATATTGCTATAATAAAGGTGTGTATTGCAAAAAAAAAGTAATATTGTCATGAATAAAGATGCATGAGACATTCACAATAACATAAGATCAATTCATCAAAAGGACTTAACAATAACAGAGTTTCAAAATAATGAAGCAAAACTGATAAAACTGAAAAAAACTTTAAAATCATCGATTATATTAGGATATATGACATTCTTAAAAAAAAAAAAAAGGATATATGACATTCTTATTTCAGTACAACATAAACAAGAACACTAAAATATGAAAGATCTGAAAAGCACCATTGACCAGCTTGAACTAATTGATATATAGAGAGCACTACACCAAAAAACAGCACAATATATATTGATTTCACGTACACATTAAATATTCACCAAGCTGGATAATATTCTAGGCCATAAAACTTTCTCAATAAATTTGTAGAGATTGAAATCTCACTAAGTATGATACAAAGAATTTGAAGTAGGTATGCCTGGGTGGCTCAGTGGTTGAGCATCTGCCTTTGGCTCAGGGTGTGATCCCAGGGTCCAGGATCAAGTCCCATATCAGGCTCCTTGCAAGGACCCTGCTTCTCCCTCTGCCTGTCTCTGCCTCTCTCTCTCTCTCTCTCTCTCTCTCTTTCTCTCTCTCTCTCTCTCTCTCTCTCTATATATATATATATGTATGTCTCTCATGAATAATAAATAAAATCTTAAAAAAAAAAGAAACTGAACTAGAAAGCATTAACAGACCTTATTTTGTAATGCAAGCAACACACTTCTAAGTATTCCGCTGATTAAAGAAGAAATCAAAAGGAAATTTAGAAGTTTTAACTGAATGAGAATACAACATATCAAAGTTTGTAAAATACTGATAAGAAGTAACTAGTAGATACTTAGAAATTAAATGTTTAAATTTAAAAAAATAAAATTTCAAATCAATAATCTAAGTTTATACCTTAAGACACTGGGCAGGTTGGTGGTGGGAGGAGGGGTGAGGGGATAGCAAAATAATTCTAAAACAAGCAGAAGGAAGAAAGTAGTAGAAGTAAGACCATAAATCAATGAAATGGAAAACAAATTATAAACCACACAGATAATTAATGAATAAAAATGTTATTTCTTAAAAGATCAATACAGATAAGTCTCTAGCCAGAATAACCAAAAATATGAGAGAAGACAAATATACTAATACCTTACTGGCATTAAAAAAAATAATAAGAGACTGTCATAAAACATTCAAAAACACACATTTTACAACTTACACAAAATGGACTAATTGCTTGAAAGACACAAACTACCAAATTGTAATCAATAATAATTAGTTAAGCTCAACAATATAACATCTATTGCTGCATCAGTGGTAATTTAAGGGTAGAGGGTTGAAGAATCTGATAAAGGACATACTGGCCTTTGTCTAATTAGGCATGGCAATTCTTGATCATCAATTTGTGGAAAATATATCTGAATGTGTGCTAGTATGTTTGTGCAATGAACTGTGCTTATGAAATTATAAAGTACTTCACACAGAGGCTCAGAAATATTAAACCACTTCCGTAATGCACAAATTATGAGCAATAAATGGAAAATTGGGTTAGCTTAGCAGTGTGCTCTGACTGAAGTAGAGATACTCTTCTTATAACCAGATTCTAATTAATTTCAAGATTGCTATCCTAGGGATTTCCACAATTCAGGAGCTCATGTAGCTTGAACATGAAAAGCTTCATATTTCAAAATTATTGCAGCTTTACCATGTAATTATATATCACAAGGGTATTAGTAGTCTACCGTTTGCTTTGGAATGATATTTACATGACAGAGTCTCAATATGTGAATTTTGGTTCTAAAACACATGAACCCTTGCAAGACTCAAAGAAATATTGCTGTGATTCTATTTTCTGATTGAAAAAAAGAAAGAAAGAAAAAGAAGAAAGAAAAGAAAAAAAGAAAGGAAGAAAGAAAGAGAAGCAAAAACTACCTCTTCCAGTATTACTAGTAGATGTACAGAATGGCCAGTAAAATAAACATAGCTTTTAAAAATGTTAATCAAGGATGCCTGGGTAGCTCAGTGTGTTAAACATCTGACTCCTGATTTCACTCATGATCTCAGGGCTGTGAGATTGAGCCCAAGGTGGGCTCTGCACTGAGCGTGGAGCCTACTTAAGATTCTCTCTCTTCTCTGCCCCTCCCTCACCACTCACCCTCTTAAAAATAAAATAGATGATATAAAAATGTTTTTAAAAATTATTAAAATTAATAAACAACATATCACATAGAGTTTTGGTATTTTTTTTCATGCATACTGACATTTTAGTCTAAACTCTGTTATCAAACTTTGGAAAGGTAGTGAGAAAGCCAGGCTCTGTTTCTGTGGTAGTGGTTTGGATCCCATCAGCAGTATGAAGCATAATTGGAGTATCTGAGTTAATTATGTGAGGCCTTTTTAACTAAGCTGCTTCCCTGTGTTAGCTCAGTCTGCCATAGACTGGGAGTCTTTAACAACAGGAATTTATTTTTCACAGTTCTGGAGATTAGAAATCCAAGATCAAGATGCCGGTAGGGTGATGCCTGGTGAGGACTCTCACCTTACTCTGCAGGCGGTAACATGGCCCTTTTCCAGTGTGTGTGGGTAGAGAGAGGAGGCAAGCTCTCTAGTGTCCATTCTTTAAAAGGGCATTAATCTCATCATGAAAGCCCCACCTTCATGAATTCATCTCAACCTAATTACCTCCCAAAGGCCCTATCTCCAAACATGGGGAGTTAAGTCTTCAACATATAAAATTCTGGGGTGATATAATTCAGTCTATAACACTCTCTGAAATGTTACAGCAAGAAAAAGTAAATGAGAACATAAAGTTTGAAAAAAAATAGCATACAGGTAGGTTTCCTATCAAAAAAAGCTATATATGACATAAACACTAAAGAACTGGGGATAATTATTCTCTAGGATATAAAGAGAGGTAGACCAGCATCTACAACTTAAACCCTTGTCAATATCAACCACTCACACACATTCCCCTTTCCTCTCTTTTCACATTTTAAAGAACTGACAATATCAGGGATCTCAATATTAGGAATGTGTCAGTCAGTGGGAGGCTAAGTAAGAAATTAATAATCCAATCAAATAAATCTAAAATCCAAAATGCTCTGTCTTTGTCTTTTTTTCAGTTATGTTTCCTAAGAAAAATATTACTATGATTGCCTATACTGTTCATGAAAGAAATCAGAAATTACACAAGAGATATTTAAGTTAAATTATAATTTAAGATGTCTTAATGCATTTTCATAATAAAAAGGCCCATGTCTAGAATTGTCAGATATACCAAATAAAACACAAGACACTCAGTTACATTTGAAAAATAGTTCTAGATGCTAAATTTTTGTAATATAATGAAAAAAATATTTGCAAATGAGATATTTAAGGAGTCCTGACAAACTTATCACAGGACGCAAGATAAAGCATTAAACACATGGCATGTTCTATCTGTACAGGATACCTGCAAACTTACCTGTGTCTTACTCTTCAGTTGTGCTCTCTATAATATTCCAAACCCAAAATGAATGATTAACATTAACTTTATAAAAGTAAAAAAATAAATAAATAATTTTTAAAAGTCAGAGGCATTGTATCCTCCAACTAGACAAAAATCTTAGCTTTTAAGACATTTTTGATCATATAGTACCTGTGCTAATATGATGTTACAGTAACAGGAATAAAGCAATCGAACACCTTGCTGACACTCAGAGAGTCATGAAGTAATCTTGTCATTATATACTTCTGAATTTTTATTGTCCTTTAGATCTTGAGTAGGATAAATTGAAGGACTATGACCAAAATAGAGAACAAATAAATGACAAGGAGAATTGACAGTCTAAGCAATTCTGATTATATGAATTATAAAACCAAAAATATACTTGGTTTTGAATCTGTGGCTGTAAAAGAACAAGGTGACATGACAAATAGATCTGACATTACTTGTTTGGTAAACCATCTTACATGTCAGAATTCCTGTGGCGAAAGCACAAAAGTTGAAGTGGACCTGGGACCACAGAAGAAAATATAGTTCGCCTTTTGCATTTGCAATAAGTGAAAAGCAGACATGGCATCTACCATTTGTTGCTCACTTGGGAAATAAGACGGAAGGCCCTTTATACTGGGGAGGGTATAAAGCGTTCCCTGTGAGGAAGTCTCTTTTATAACTACTCAACACCTCTGGGTGTTCCTGGGTGTCTTAAAGGTCAGGCTAATATTGGACATAAAGGTTAAGAATCCAACATTACTGGAGGTAGAAAGACCAGAGGAAAAATGTTTACCAGTAGGGACAATGAAACATTGGATCAAAAAATGCCCTACAAAGCAAGGTTAAAGGAATTTAAGAGGGAAAGAAAATGACCGAACAATATTATCTAAAGTAACTTGGTAAGTGTGTGCTCACTTGACATGCAAATCACTCTGTTTACATAGGACCATTAAAATATTGAATCAAGGACTGAAAGGCATAGTATATGGACTTAATTTGATAATTTCATTATATTTGTAAGTAATGGCACTATTTATCTATAGATATATATATACATTTCTAAAATAACATGACAAAAAATTGTTCACTGTAGAAAAAATTGAAAATAAAAGGAAGTACGAGGAGAGAAAGAATGTCACATTCAAAACAACTTTCTCTGGTTGCATAGAATTTTATCACATTTAATAAATTGGTTTTTAGAAATTTTATTATAAATTGTATATAATCATTAAATATTAATATTTCCAAGTGCTGTGTGATACTAACAAATCTATGAAACAGTACTATTATCAGCATATATATTTTATAAAGGAAGAAACTAAGGTCCAAAGTTTAAATTTAAGCCTACAATGTCTAATTTCTGTGCCTAAATTTTTTTTAATTCTTCATTTATACTCTTATTGATGCTTAATTTAACTTCCAAACAATGAAATTACTAACTCAAAAATATAAAAAGAATTATTAGATTATTGAGTGATTTTGCCAAATATTCCTCAGAAGCTACTATATCAATTGATTCTCTAAGTTTATGACAGTGCATGAGGGTTCATTTTCCCCACTAATAACTGGGAAATTAAAATTAAGGGAAAAAAAAGAATTGTGTCCTAAAGTACACACAAAATAAGTAATAAATTTTTATTTCTGCAGTTATTAACCTGGTTTGAACATATACATATACATATATGTAGTGTGCATGTGCGTGTATGTGTACACATCTATCTATATGTCTATATACATCTATAGTGTGTGTGTGTGTGTGTGAATACACCTATATATCTATATATCCACTGCACCTGGGGAAAGGCTTGAAGGAAGTGCTACACTAAGATAACAGAAGTCAAGGCTCTGTCTGATAGAACCTGTCAAGAAAGTCTGGAGGTCAATATCCCTTGACCTGGTGGGTGAGCACATGAAGCTGGTAGTGATCACATTGTCCATGATTGTATCTTTCAAGAGGAACCAGCTAACAATGGCCCAAGGAATTCTAGCAATCTTGTGTTTTTAGATATTAAAGAGGACAACAGTGGACTTAACCAGAATTTGCTGCAAGCAGTACTTGAGACAGAGGTGGAAACCTAAAAGACCTGAAACCATGTCCTGCCCACTACACTTTGACCAACACTGTAGCTTGTAGGGGAATAAAGGACCAGATATTCATCCAGGAGAAAATCTGGCAGTTTAGGATGACAAGAAGCCCAGCCACATGTGAGGGATACTCATCCTGCCATGAGAGGGATGGATATTCACATGTCCATTCTCAGGTTTACATGGAGCAATGGAGAGACTTGAGAGAAAGCTTGTGAACTTGAGAATGACATCCAGGAGACTTGAGGTGCCACTTCATCCTTTGCAGGAAGTCTTCTCCCTCCTGCCATTCCCCAGACTACTCAGATTGAAGCAAAGCAGGGCCACACCACTGACCTCTCCAGTTCAGGTTTCCTGGCACGACAAAAACAAAACCGTTCTCTCCCCAAGCCACGGGGATCTCCATAGCTTCTCCCAGCACCTTCTCCCAGCACCAAACACCTGTTTGGCTGTGACTGTCAGAAGGCACCTGTTTCAGGAAACCCTGGCCTCACTTGAGAGTCATTTTTAGATTGAGGGGCATAGTGTCAGTTCTCCCTTCCCTCAGCCTTCATTGACATGTTTCCTCTTACTTTGTTTTTAAAGACTGAAACTACCTTCCTAATGTTTTGTTTTTTTTTAAAGATGCTCATGTGTGTATGTATGTGTATAGTTTGTATGCATGTGTCTGTGTTTCTGAGTGTTTGCTTGTATGTGATTTCTCTGTGATGTGACTGCAGCTAGCTCATACCAGCTCAAGACAACCAATAATTAAATTTTCAGAAATACCTGCAAGCCTTTTGATGGGTAGTTTCAAATCAGCCATCTTGGAGGTGTTTATCTAATGGTAAAAAATACACTATAGAATATAAAACTTCACAAATCAGGTTTTTATCCCCCGGAGAGTCCCTGTGTACTAAATTTGCGCATTATTTAACAGGGAATAAATGGATGTCCAAAAGGTATATTAACATGTTTGTGGTCTCCTGTGTAGTTAGTAGCTGAGAAGCTAACCACTGAATTACCCATTCTGAACATGAGTCAGTGGCTTCATTTGAGATCATTGATTTAACTTATCTATAAGATTCTAGGTCATGGACTTCTTTTTTTTTCTCCCTCAAAATTCATTTGTACGAGTAGCAGTGAGCACAATCAGTGTCTGGATCTTGGTTTCTGATACTGTTCTCCAGGAAGAGGAACCAAGGACCCTTGGAAAAATGATTCCTGGTAGGGCTAGGACAAGAAATATACAGAATGAGCCAGGAGCAGTGCCAGAAAGCAAGTGTTTATGAAACAAAAGGATGAGGACACATTAAAGGAACACAGTAGTCACCTGACAGGGCTACCTGTACTCAAAGCTGAAATAGTTTGAATAAAAATATGAATAACAGAGAACTGGATTATATTCAAGTGCTTAAAATAAATATCCATGAGTCCATACTCATTTAATTAATTGACTGCGTACATAAACAAGGGAGAACAAATAAATATTTCATACAAAAGATTTCCAAATAATTTATGCAGTTACTCTCCTCTCAAGGAGGTGGAGCACTCCTTAAGTGTGGGCTCCTCATAGTGACTTCCTTTCAAACAGCACAGTAAGGAAAGAGGGAAAAAGTACCTTTACAATGAAGAAAAATGAGAAACACTACTCATGGAGGTCATCATGTTTAGCATTACTAGTAGAGTATGCAAGTAAGTAATGTGTGTGGTATATGCTATGATGAAATGGGGTGAAATGGCATTTTGCCTCTATGGTCTTTCTCTCCCTGCAAAACCACCAGTCTAACAAAGAGAAAAACATAAGGCAAACCGAAATTGAAAGGCATTCTACAAAACATCTAGCTAATACTTCTCAAATTGTTAAGATCATCAGGAGTGAGGGGGGGTCTGAGAAACTCTCAGTCTAGAGAAGCCCACAGAGTCATGACAACTAACTGTATCCCAGATGAGATTCTGAAAGAGAAAAAGGACATTAGGTGAAAACTAAGGATATCTGCACAAAATGTGGACTTTAGTTAACATAGTGTATCAATATTGTGCAGTCTGTTGGAACACATACATTATACTGATGCAAGATGTTAATAATAGGGAACACTGGGTGAGGGGCATATGGGAACTGCATGCATTAATTTTACAACTTTTATGTTTTTCTAAACTATTTTATTAAAGAATAAAAAGTACTTTTGAAAAATCAGTTTACTGTTTATCATCATATTAAAATCTTCAGCTCTGAAGTCTTTAAATGGAGCCATCCCATTCTTTGCTGAAAAAAAAAAAAAAGAATCAGGCTGCTATGTTAGCAGCTTATACAGAACTGTATTATTGTCAGAAGAGCAAAGAGTTTTCTAGGACTTTGGTCAAGGAATTGTAAAATTCAACTAAGAAACAAAGCTTGTATTGTATCTGCTCAACAGAATGTGTGGAATCAAAGTCAGTAGCGGCAAAATCAATAGCATATTGTTTGAATGTTTACAAGAAAGTCATAATAAACTATTTGAAATGTTCTATTTTGGGAGGCTCCTGAGTGGCTCAGTCGGTTAAGTGCCCAACTCTTATTTTTGGCTCAGGTCATGATTTCAGGGTCCTGGGATGGAACCTGCATTGGGCTCTCTGCTAAACAGGGAGTCTGCTTCTCTCCTTCTTCCTTTGCCCCTCCTCCTCCTCATGCTCACTCTCTCTCTCTTTCCAAAATAAATAATTAAACCGTTAAAAAGAAAAAGAAATATTCTATTTATTACCCATTTTAAATATTCAACATGGTGATTTCCAGTTAGCTTAAGTCATATTTTGTATCATCCAACAATACTTACTTTAACCTCTCTAATACATTCATGTTTGGTTAGATAGTTGCCCATTGATAAACCCATTTGAAGATCAGTATGTAAGAGAAAGAAGATGAAAAGTATACCCATTACATTTATTGGTTCAGAGCAGTTCTGAGGAAAAAGTCCACGACAGAAATAGGTTGAAGCTGTCAGTGAAAAAAAAAATTTAAAGAATGAAAACTATTCAATTTTATGTATTTAAAATTTTTCAACCTATTGGAAAAGACAAATTAAGAGTAGACTTCTTAAAAGATCATTGTTCTCATATTAAGTATTATGCTAGTTTTTTGTACATTTAATGTGTATGAAATCTGAAAGCTAGATTCTCATCTCTGTAGTTATTTATAAAATAAGAAGGAAAACACTAAAAATAAGTCATGCAAAATGAATACTGTTAGATTTTGATTAAAAGGAAGATTGGCCCATACATATAGTTACCATATTTCATGGATAGGTAGCCAATTGAATTCTTTGCAATTCAAAAGATTAAAGGAGACTTTTAAAATCAAAGCTGATTTTTCAGAGGTATGAAATTTAATTAAGAGTTAAAGAATTAAAAACAAATTCAAAATAATTCACAAATGAAAAATATCTAATAGATTAAATATGTATAGTTATTTGCACACTAGTTATACCTTAATAAGGCTTTTAATTTTTTTTAAATAATTACTTTTAGAAAGGAAAAGATATTTAAACAAGAAAAATTTTCAAATGATATCTGAGTTGATAATTGCAAATTTTCCATAACCTGAAAAGATAAAGAGAGTCACCTATCTCTGTTTCTAAATGAGGTTCCCCTGATGATCTGAAATAGGAAACAGGACATACCATGAAACAATCATTGCAACTTGAAATTATAAAGGAAGAAAGTTGAATATTAGTTTCAGATCCATACTTCTCCAGAAATGGCAAGCTTCTATCAGTCAATAGAAATAGGATATTAATAAATGAATTAATAGTGCTCAGTGAAAATGGAGCTCAATGAGATTGGCAGCTTAAATGGGCTTAATTTAGACCAAGTCAATTGTCACAGGTTAGAGAAAGGGTACATTTGTGATATAGAAAAATACTAAGTATCATTATCCTGTAATAGCCAAAAGTGTTCAGGAGGGACGTTTTTATTGTACATTTTACAATATGTCAGAATGACTGACTTTTTTCTTGTTGCAGACTGTATACCAATTAGAATACTAACACAATGGCTCATGTTTCAAAACGCTTTTATTTGATATTATATATTCTAGAGCACATGGTAAAAAAAGTTTTATTTTATGTATTCAGTCATTTCTAAACAGTTTGACAATTATTCATACCTTTTATTATTTATTATAATGATTCTGAAATATTTATATTACATATCAAAGGTAATAAATTCATTCATCTCTATCAATAGAATTGAGAACAATCTGGTTGGTAGAAGGATAGCATGGGATAATCTCATAAAATACCTTTATTTTCTAGATTCTGTATTTAAAGTGAAAAAACATTACAGGGGGCATGGTTGCTTCTGAACAAAAAGATACCAAACACTAATGCCTTTTTCCTATGGAGAAAATTCCAGACAAAAATAATGTTTAGAAGTAATATTTCCGGAGAGAACCAACTTCTTAGAATGTAGAAAATCAGAACTGCATGAGAAGAATTTTCCAGTCTGTTTCTACTCACCCTCTGAAGTTCAAAGAAATAGTGAAGGCAATATTAAAATGAATTTTCAGTATAAAAATAGATTTCTTTTTATTAAGTGTATGAGACAGTTCCAATCTGATCTGATAATACCTGGGTTGAGTTTAAAAATAACTAGTAGAATTAGAAAGGGTCAACTTTAGACATGAGAGGGTGCTAACTGCTACATTTTTACAGAAATGTACTGAGGTCTCCATGACATTCAGAATGGAAGGCCATAACAATAATGTTTTCAGTCATCTCTATTATAATGGGATTCTTCAATCATTCTTTTTTAAGAAATAATTTATATCATATGACTATACATTAATTGAATCATCCATCAAAAATGGATGACAAAGATCTATCCTTTCAACTACATAAGAAGAGCAGAGATTCAGAAAAAAAAAAGTGTGTTTTGTTTTTTTGTTTTTTGTGAGTTTTTTTTGTTGTTGTTTTTGTTTGTTTGTTTTTTGTTTTTGTTAAAGGATCCTAGCACCTAGTAATCTAATTTCACAAATGTAACATTTGACACTTAGAGAAGTCAGACTTATGTCCCTGGATATCTGTTCAGGGAAGATTACAAATGCTTGCAAATTTGTGCTTATTTAAATTGCTATAGATATTACCTCTCTATTTGCTGCTAGCTATTTAGTTGGACAACCTAGATGTGCAAGCAAAGGATACCAGCTAATGTCCACATTGGAGTTCCAGCTAATTGATCATTTCTTCCCTATTGAGAGAATCACACATATGGCATGGTCATAATGATACTCATATATATTTTCATGGGGAAGTTAATCAATTTCTAACTTGGGAGCTATCCTTTTTACATTAGGTCCATAACATCTGCTCTCTTTTAATATTTTTAATCGTTGTTCTCTTTTATTTCAGCATTTCATTCCATTTATGTATAAACAAAACAACTCTGATGATGAAAAATGATAGTTTTAATGATGGGAAGAAAAACAATGTATTTGGAAATGTATTTTGATGTCCAAATTTAATTTCAATACTTCCAAAGTTATTGTAAACCCATAAATTCTATACCTTCTTTTCCTGTAGCAACTTAATATAATTTCTCTACCATCAAAATTCATAAGAGATAGGTGACAGATAGATAGATATTTGATTTATTTGGAATACCCAATAGACATCCTTATTTTTTTATTAAAAAAAATTATGAAGGAAAATGAAGTATCAAGTTTACTTAGAAAACACAAATTCATTTAATGAATACAGGGAAGAGTGCAACAGGTCAAGAGAACCTTGAAAAGAACCTGAAAAACAATGTGAAGAGCCTCAATCTTTAAAAGTTTTTATAGTCTTCCAACAGCTGGAGAGAAATAGCCATGAGAATAATCAGAGTCCAGCCAGGTAGAACCTTATGTTCAGAAAATATTAAACTAGAAATGGCATATCACAGTGGTTCAGGGCACAAACCCTGGAAAGACACACTACCTGAATTTCACACTCTATTCTGCTTCTTTCTGCTGTAATATTTGTGATGTGTGTTATATAACATAGCATGTCTTAATTTCCTTATCTGTGAAATGAAATACATACAGTATCTTTTAGGGTTCTTGTGAAAAATAAAAGTCAATACGTGTAATATGCCAAAAGCTGCTCAGCATATCCTAAGTCCTTAAAAGATTTAGATGCTTTTATTTTCCATCATTTTTTGTCATTTTTATTGAAAACAAAACACATGCAAGTAAAGTAATAAAGACTAGAGGCAAAGCAATTATTGAGGAGGGATTTCCTCTTCCTGTATTGAAACTTTTCTAAGCAAAAAACACATTTTCATGATGTTTTGCAACTAACATTCTAGAAAAGAAGTAGATTTAATTAATTAGATGCAAAAGCATAAGACTTGAAAAGCAGAATGAAGGCAGAGATGACCACATGTGAGAATATATTCTATGTAGACCCCACATTCTATTATCTGGTTACTAGCTTTTTAGGTATCAGAAGCTGCTTTAACAGTGAGAGCACAGAAAAGCAACAGTGGCTGCACTACTTATTGACCTTTCTCTTATGGACTCACTGAACTTAAGGCCAACAGTTCAGACACAGTCTTGTGTGGTTTTCTAAGTATTTAATTGCTTATCTTAAATCTCTTTTGTCTAGAAATAACTGGAGTAATTTCCGATTTTGTATCAATCTGGAATGATATTGTGCTTGAGACCATTAATAACTGCAGCATGTAACCACTAAAAACAGAATGGCCATAATAAAGATCAGGGTTGACCCTGTAATCAAGATGGTTTAAACTGTAGTTTCTTTGGTGGGGAACAATGGATCATGGTGCCCCTAAAACCAAAATGGATGACCAACCTAAAGAAAATCCTATTGGGCCCGTGATAAAAAAAAAAAAAAAGATACATAAATATATGATGACGATAGATAGATTATAGATAGATGATAGATAGATGGATGATAGAACAAACAATGATGATAGATTATAGATTATATAGATGATAAATGATAGATGATGATAGACTAGATAGATAGATATTTAATAGATAGATGATATATAAAAACTCTCTAGTTCTGAAGAAAGAGAATACTCAGTTTATAGGATTTTGGCTTATGGACTTTGAATTGACATGAATTTCTGGTGTCCCAGAAAGTCATTGTGATTTGTCACTCAGATGGAAAGCAGAAAAGGAAGAGAATGGCTTGAGTAATATATCAAAAAAATCTCATACATTTGTGAGCCTACATTTTGCTTATTCTTTTCGTTTCTACATGCAAATGTGAATTAACCACAATTGGAACCTGGCATAATATCCACGTTGGCTTCCGGTGATAAAAAAGTTCTGGCAAGCCCTTTCCCTTGTTACTAAAATAGTAATAAACATATGAGAGCATGTCAGTTGTGGATTTCAAAAATTAATGCCACTATAAGTGAGTTAAAATGTTGAGGACTGGTGATTGCTACCACTTCCCTAATTTTTTGGCTTCTTTGGCTTATGTAGAAAACACATAAATCTTGGAGAATACATGAGGATTATTATAAACATAACTGGTATTAGCTCAAATGGCAGATCATTTCCTAATATCATCTCTTCACTTGAACAAATCAACAGAGATCCTGTCATCTTTTATAAGCTCTCAGGTTAATGATTTATATTCTATCTCAAGCATCCACAAATACTATAAACAACTTGTTTTTAACTGACAGTAACAGCAACATTTCTTTCTGCCGTACTTGAACTTTCTGTCATATTTTCGTCTACAGACTCCCTGAGGACCAGCATCAAGAACCACCATACTGATTGTACAGCAGGCTGACAAAACCTGAAAAACCAGAAGTAGCAGGTATCAGAGCTAACCTGATAATACATAGATAGACCAGGTGATAAGATAAATAAAACAAAAAATAGGGTGAAGCTTCTGGAATGCAGTGCTCTGGGGTACGTCAAAACCTATCTAAAATCAAACAGCAATTGCTGAATTGTTGTTCTCTCTACCTCTAAGAAGGTGGTAAAACACTTGGTCAATCCTCTTGAATTTCAGAGGAAATAAATATCTCAGGTTGGCATGTGTCTCTGACATGTTTTAAAGAAGTTTTTAAAGCTATAATTTAAAAAAAATATATTCATTTGAGAAAGAGAGAAAGAATATAAATGAGGGGAGGGGCAGAAGGACAAGCTGACTCCCCGTTGAGTGAGCCTCATGCGGGGCTCCATCTCAGGACCCTGAGATCATGACCTGAGGTGATGTCAGAGGCTTAACTGACTGAGCCATCCAGGTGCCCTAAAGCTACACATTTTGAATAAGGCTCAGTACAAGAGAAAATGTTTCAACTGATCCAAACTTCAGTGCAAGCCCTGCTACTTGAACCAAAAGACCCAATAAATCCAGATTCCCCTTTCCTCTTTCCCTGTTATTTTACATAAAGTGTATATTTCCACAAACTTTGTAGTTCAGTCTTTTAGTTTAGGATATCAGTGTGGAACAGAATTAGAAGAGAAATGAACATCATCACCAAAAGTTGGATATAGTGATTGCTGTGGAAAAGGGCATGTGGCCACATACATAGCTAGCATCCTAATGATCATAGAGAAGGAAATATCAAAATACACAAAATCTTCTTAACTTTCAGTGTTCTTCAGAGAGATGTGCCAAGCTGCATACAAACAAGATTCTAGTAAACTGGGACCTTTCCCTGGTACTGCTGTACATATTGATAAAAACAAAGGTCAGGGAATGTCTGTTTGACTGCATTCAAGAAGCTCCCCCCAAAGTTAGATAAGAAACCAAAATCTGAGTGCAAAAAAAAAAACATTTTGTTGTGGTGATAAAAGGAAACACATAAGAAGGATGGCTACTAAAGTGTGTATTTTATGAGTAGTTTTTACATGCAAATAGTTAAGTCATAATTTCCTATTGAGAGGGGTTCTGGGGTCATTAATCTCTTGACATTTCTAGCCTGGCAAGTGTACAGACAAGGAATCAGAATGTTTTCAGCAATAATCAATCAATGTTTGCATTAGGAAACAATCAAGTTGGCCTTTACTATATGACAAGGCATATACAGATGGAGTCACCAACAAGTTATTCTGTACTCTGGGCCTCTCCTTCCACAACTTGGATGCACTCATTATGCTAAGTTACTAATTATCCACCATAACGGCTGGTCACAACTTCTAGAATAATAATTACAATAGTAATAAAGGGCCACAATGCTATTAACAGGTTATTATCTCTTCCTTATACTTGAAATACCTATAATCCTACCTCAGACAAATTCTTGTTCCTTCCACGGGTAAAAGGGTCAGTCTCATGAGTTCACATGCCATCGGAAGGATGGTTTGATCTCTGCTGGTAACTTTAGCTCTGGCAGTAGCTAGAATAACCTTAACAAGAGGGAGCTCACACTATCGGGCCCATGCATTACCCTTCATATTGGACACTGCTCCAAGGTCTGCTAGACAAACACAATAGTGACCAAAGATGGAGACCAAGGATGGTTAAAAACCATATATTATAAATACGGTGAAAAAAAAAAATACAGTGATTCAGTATCTCTTCTGTGGAAGATACTGCTCTCAGGATATGCAACATAAAAATTCACACATTTGTGCTGATTCCCATGAACTCATTCACAAGCCTTTTTCTAAGATTCTCTTGTCAATTATTACAACCTTGTTTCATCAAACACCAGACAAAATAGTCAGGTATTTACATCTTCTTATGAGTCTATGTACAACTTTGCTCTTAACCACTTCTTCCTCCACACAAAGATGATGACTAGATGTACTGCTTGAAATTCTGTGTAATATTTTTCTTAGTCTCTGTCTTTCACTGTGGGACTATCATTGGTAGCACCTAATTTTTGTTCTATTATACTAAATAGAAATAATCCAATCTTGAACCTGGCTTAATCTTTTTTACTGCATCAAGAAGATCATAAAGAAAAACTAATGATGCCATAGGTATGAGCTGAAGGAGAGGTATTGATGCAACAGGGAATTTGATATGGCATATGGGACACTTGGTCAAATACTTTATACTGTCTGAAACTACTGATAACACAACTTTCAAAAATGTATATTTTTGACTTAATATGTCACTGACATTAATATAGTCTCATTTTGATCCTCCAGCTTCCTCCCTTTTCTCCCTATAACTTTTTTCAAAAGAATAGAAAGAGTAACTTAAGAAAAACAAGAGGTAAAGTATAACAAGATACTTATTGCCTAAATCTCTCCAAATTATTTCCATTACATTGAAACTAAATCCAAATTCTCTAAGAGGCCTACAGTATGTCCCCTCATCTGGCTCCTGACTCTGATTGATTTTCTACCTCTCTTCCTCTCGATAACCACTGTAGAAATCTGTAAGTTCATTTGCTTGTAATATTTGGTGGGGGGAGGTATGTGTTTACTGATTGGATTAAAACTTTGCATAAAGTTGACTTGTTTATTAGCTGTTTAATGACGAATAGCACTAGAGCAATTTTGAAAATATACTATGATAATTAAAAAAATACTTCTAGAAATGAAAAGAATTTATAGTTTGTACTCAAGGGTACTATTATATAAATTTACTCATGTTCTCATTTTGGACATTTCTGAGCATAACTGTTTTTTCATACTTGAAAACCTCAGAGTTTTAATACACAGCTCTAATTAGGGAATTATTTTGATTCCTGAAATACTTCTTATAATTCAGTAGAGTGCCCATGATTTTATATCACCTAATGCCATTGCTCCTAATTAAAATAGATCTGTGCCTTATATAACTAGTAAATATTGAATAGTAAACTTAAAAGTTTAAAAAATGCCTGTTAGAGCTCTTAGATGTTAACTAACTTAGAGTTAGTTAGATGCTAACTCCATCATTTATCATGTGGCCAATCTGATATATTTAAGGACAAATAAAAACTACAATTACTGTGCAATATAGCAAATAAAAAACAAAATTTTAAACTTTAACTTTTAAAATATGTGATTATAGACAGTTGATTTTATATTCTAGTCTTGAAATCATTTTAAAGCAACTTTTGGAGACTTGAAGATTTATGGAAGGCCAAGTCTTGAGAAAAATAAAAATGAGAACAAACAATGAATTTGCTAAACTGGGAAAAGAAGTAATTTGTTCTTCCTTAGTATCTTGTAAAGTCTTAGCTGTAATAATTAAGAAGGATCCTCAAAAAAATTTCAAAAAGACATATTTGAATTAACATATCTGACATGGATATATAGTTGTCAGTGATTCAATGATAATGATACCAAATTGTTGAAAAAATAATAAAATCTAATGAGGCAATCTAGTAAATCCAATGAAAACAATGTCTTATAAAATAAGAAATATCTCCTTTTAGCAGAGAGCCCAAATGTTTGTTTGTTTTTGGAAATATCCTGCACTTCTGTGAGAAGAGGTAGTAGGTAAAAGATGTTTCATCATAAAAATTAGTGACAAATCTTTTTGGCAATAGCACAGCAGATGTGGATTTGAGTTGTGATGGAAGCTCCAGCTGCGCTTCTCCCCAACCCACCAGAAATCATGCGCATGTGACATCTATGGATAATAAGGAGTGAAAAGAACAAGCCAAAGACTTCTTATACATATAGTTAGAAGGATCCTCTCATTCATTTTCTTGGGGATGTGGTGCCTCTGATACAGAATGTGAATTTTTAAAATAAACAAACATAAATATAATGATTTTGAATCTAGGCTGTAAATTCAAAGCTTGTTGAATGTATTTCAGTAGTTCAGGTTTCTCTCTAGTAATCCGGTTTTTTTTCATGTTACATATGTAACGTAAGATGTCAAATAGTTTTTAACATACTTAAATGGCTGTTTTTGAAATTGGGATTCCTCTGGGCATCTCTAAGGAAGGGGCTACCTAGGCCTCTAAAACTAAGATGTATTGAGAGCCTGGATAATCATGATTAGAAGAACACATTCAAAGTAGTAGGATACTGAGACAGAGAAAATTAGCACTGGCCTTGAACACAAGCCCCAAATTAAATTATAAGGAAGAGCACTGCAAGTTGATTTACATCTTGCTTTTACATGAGCAACTCAGAGAAATATACTCTATGTTGAATGAGTGCAGGGAACTTTTAATAAAACAAAGGTTCTTAAGATTCACACTATTTTTTAAACTAGCCATCTTGAGCATATTTTAAACAGAAGTAAATAGACTAAGACAGATGGAGCTTATAGAGAAAAGTAAGAGAAAAAGAAATCTTAAATGTATTGTTTGTGATTAAACCTGAAGATGTATCACCCAAGAAGTCGTGGTCCTAAAGTGAGCTGGAGTTGATTAATCTAAAAATATTTTGGGGGAACCCCTAGGTGGCTCAGCGGTTTAGTGCCTGCCTTCCACCAGGGTGTGATCCTGGAGTCCCCGGATTGAGTCTCATATCAGGCTCCCCGCATGGAGCCTGCTTCTCCCTCTGCCTGTGTCTCTGCCTCTCTCTGTGTGTCCCTCATGAATAAATAAATAAAATCTAAAAAAAAAAAAAATTCGGGCCTAGGAGTATATTGGTAACACCATGTTCACAGAACACTAATTAAAACCCATACATAGAATATATATCTGGATTAACTAGATAAAACAAAACAAAAAAGTCTCATGGGAAAATTCTTTTTTTTACCACAAAGTTATCAAAATTTGATTCCTATACAATAAATTTTACATTGTTAATATATACATAAATAAAAAATAGATTTTGAGATAATTTTTTAAACTTTTTTTTAAAAGATTTTATTTATTTATTCATGAGAGACACAGAAAGAGAGGCAGACACAGGTATAAGGAGAAGCAGCAGGCTCCCTGCAAGGAGCCTGATGCCAAACTTGATACCGGGAAAGATGGATCACGTCCTGCGCCAAAGCAGATGCTCAACCCAGGTGCCACCCAGGTGCCTAGTTGATATTTTTTTTGAGACAGACAGAGAATGAGTAGGGAGGGGCAGAGGGAGATGGAGATAGAGAATCTTAAGCAGATTCCAGGTCCAGTGGGGAGGCAACATGGGGCTTGCTTGTTAAGACCCTGAGATCATGACCTGAGCCAAAAACAAGAGTCAGGGGCTTAACTGACTAAGCCACTCAGATGCCCCTGAAGTGAGAATTAAATAAGAGATACAAGTAAGGATTTGCATTTCATCACACATTATAAAATTACAAATGTTCCCATTTATTATATATATATATATATATAGTTTTTGTCCTTATTATCTGTTCAATATTCAGAATTGTCTAGAAGGTATTTATTTTGATATTATATCAAATATATTTCTATATTTCATTTTTTTTTTAGTTTAATGAAAAAAAGTCCATTTCTTACAGATACAGCAATGGAAAAACATTTTTACTACAGATTTTGCAGTGTTTAGGAAATATTAAGCTAAACTTTATATAAAAAACCCTTTTTTGTAATATTTGCAAATTACTTCATCCTCTTAATCTATTTTATGAGCAATTTTAGGTTTACAGAAAAATTAACCAGATAGTACAGAGATCAGATATAAACACCCTCTCTTGCATTGCCACTTATTTTTGGCATCTTCCTATATTACCGTGATATATTGTTTCAATTAATGAATCAGTACTGATACATTATTATTATTATTTAAATACTATATTTATTTGTTTGATAAAGAAAGAGAGCATGTGCACGAGCAGAGTAGGGGGAAAGGCAGAGGGAAAGGGACAAGCAGACATCCTGGTGAGCAAAGAACCCAAAGTGGGGCTCAATCCCAGCTCCCTGAGATCATGACCTGAGCTGGTCAGACACTTAAAATGAGCCACCCCAATACCCAATACCAATACATTATTATTAACTAAAGTCCATAATTTACATTAGGGTTTGCTCTTTGTGTCATCCAGTTCCATGGGGTTTGACAAATGCATAACATCATGCATGTTAAGGATGTTTAGACATCATTACAGACAGTATCATCCTTCATAGCTTTACTATCCTAAAAATTTCTTGCAGTTCATCTATTTACTTCACCCTCTTTCATGCCCTGTGGGGGGAAAAAAAACGATCTTTTTACTGTCCTTATAGTTTTGCCTTTTCTAGAGTGTCCTACAACTGGAAATGCACAGTGTGTATTGTAGCCTTTTCAGAGTGCCTTCCTTTCCTTAACTATGTGCATTTAGGCAACATCACTGGGTGACTTGATTGCTCATTTCTTTTTTCTGCTGAATAACCCTCCTCTGTGTAGATGAACTAAAATTTGTTTATGCATTCACCTATTGAGGAGTATACTAATGGCTTCCATTGTTTAACAACTATGGATAAAGCTGCTATAAACACTCATGTGCAGAACTTTGTGGGTATCCAATTTTTCAGCATATTTGTGTATTGCTGGATTATGCTAAGATTATGTTCAGCTTTGTCAAAACTGCCAAACTGTCGTTCAAAGTGGCTGCATCATTTCCCATTCCCACTAGGAATGAATGAGATTTCTTTTTCTTTCTTTTTTTTTTTTTTTGAATGAGATTTCTTTCTTTTTTTTTTTTTTTTTTTTTTTTTTTTTTTTTTTCTTTTTTTTTTTTTTTTTGAATGAGATTTCTTATTGTTCCATATGCTTTCCATATTTGGTATTGACAGTAATTTAGGTTAAGGCCATTTGTTGACTAGATTTTCATTTCCCCATTGATTTATCTGTACACCTTTACCAAAGATCAGTTGACTGTATTTGTATGGGTCCATTTATTGCCTCTCTATTGTGTTCCATTGATCTATTATTTCATTAATGCCATAACTTTATTATACATGAAGAATGTTAGTGCCAGTTCACCTTGTGGTGGCTATTCTGGGCCTTTCCATAAAAAATTTAGGCACATTTTTTGAATATCCACAAAATAACTTGCCAGGATTTTGATTGGGATTGCTTTGAATTTATACATAAACTTGGAAAAAACTAACAATATTAAGTTGTTCTATTCATAAACATGGAATAACTCTTCATTTATAGTCTCTTTAATTTTTTTAAGATTTTATATACTTATTCATGAGAGACACAGAGAGAGACAGAGACATAGTTAGAGGAAAAACCAGGGTCCCTGCAGAAGCCTGAGGCAGAACAGGATCCCAGGACCCCGGGATCATTACATGAGCCAAAGGCAGACATTCAATCACTGAACCATCAGGCATCCCAATAAGCTCTTTAATGTTTTTCAGACTTTACAGTTTCCCTCATATGCTTGTTAAATATATTTATCTAAGTCTTTCCTATCTGTTGGTAATAATGAAAGTGGCATTATGTTTGAAATTTCAAATCCAAATTGTTCATTGCTGCTAAAATGGAAATCAATACTTTTATATGTTAACTCATGCTTTACAACGGTATTTAATATTTCCAAGGTATGTGTGTGTGTGTGTGTGTGTGTGTGTGTGAATTCTGTAGGATTTTCATCATAGGTAACTGTATCTATCTACCAACAAAGACACTTTTATTTTTTCTCTCAATCAATATACTTTTAATTTCTTTTTCTTGTCATATTGCACTAGCTAGGAATTTTAGTATAAAGCCGCCTTCCTCTCAATTTTAGGATAAAAGCATTTAGTTTCCAGCTATCAAGCATGATGAGAGCTGCAAGTTTTTGTAGATGTTCGTTATCAAAATGAAGTTTCTCTTTATTCCTAGTTTACTAAGAGTTTTTGTCATGAATGGATGTTAGATTTTATCAAATAATTTTTCTGTGTCTATTGATAGAATCATATCATTTTTCTATTTTATATTTATGAGTAATTGATTATATCTAGTGATTTTGAATGTTGAATCAGTCTTGTATACCTGGAATAAATTCTACTTGGTTTTGATGTATAATTATTTTTGTACATAATTAGATTCTATTTGCTACTACTTTGTTGACAATATTTGCATCTATATTCATGAGCAATATTGATTTGCATATTATTTTCTTGTCATGTCTTTTACTAGTTTTGATATTAGGATAATTCTGACTTCATAGATGAGCTAGAGTGTTCCGTCTATTTCTATTTCTGGATAATATTGCAGAGAATTGATCTAAATTATTTAATTTTTTTGGTAAATCAACTGTGAATCTATCTGGGCCTGGTGATTTCATTTTGGAAGGTTATTATTTATTAATTCAATGTCTTTAACATATATTCAGATTATCTTGTGTGAGTTTGTAAGATGAATCTTTCAAGGAATTGGTTCTTTCCATCCAAGTTATCAAATTTATGGGCAGAGAGTTGTTCATATTCCTTTATGAGTTTTTAAATGTCCATAGTAAAGGTGGAGATGACCTTTTTTTTTTTCATTTCTAATGTTAGTAATTTGGTTCTTCTCTTCTTTATTTTCTTAGTTATCTTGATTAGAAGTTCATCAATTCAATTTATCTTTTCAAAAACCAGCTATTTGTTTCATTGATCTTCTTTAGTATTTGCCTATTTCAACTTTATTAGTTTCTGTTATAATTTTTATTATTAGTTTTTTGTTCTCCTTGCTTTAGGTTTATATTGCTCTTCTTTCTCTAGTTTCCTAAGTTAAAAATTTAAACTATTGATATTAAATATTCCTTTTCTTACATGCATTCTGTACCATAAATTTCCCTGTAAGCATTATTATCAGTACATCCCACAAATTTGGGCAATTGTATTCTCATTTTCATTTAGTGCAAAAAGAAAAAAACAGATTTTTAATTTCATTTGAGACTTCTTTGATTAAAATGTTATTTTTAACATTTTATTTTAAGTTAATTTCCAAATATTTGGCAGTTTTCCAGTCATCTTTCTTGTTACTGATTTCTTGTTTCTGTTTCTCAAATATCAGACCACTGTGGTCTGAGAATATATGCAGTAGGATTTCTATTCTCTTATATTTGTTAGGGTGCATGTCTTATGGCTTAGAATTTGATCTATCATAGTGAATATTCCATATTATCTTAAGAAAAATATGAATTTTCCTTCTGTTGGATATTTAATGGCTGTTGGTTAGATTCAATTGATTGATGGGATTGTTCAGTTCAGCTCTATTCTTTCCAAATTTTCTGTCAATTGTATCTGTCAATTATCAAAAGGGGAGTGGTTACGTCTCCAATTATAATTGGTAATTTGTCTATTTTTCCTTGATACTCTAGTTTTTGCCTTGTATATTTTGATACTCTGTTGTTAGACATATAGATTTTTTAAAATATTTTACTTATTTAAGAGAGAGTACGTTAGCCAGAGAGAGAGAGAGAATATGAGTAGAGAGGAGGGGTGGAGGCAGTATACTCCCCACTAAGCAGGGATCCTGATGTGGGGCTTGATCCCAGGATCCTAGGATCATGACCTGAGCCAAAAGCAGATACTTAACCCACTGAGCCACCAAGTTGCCCCACATGCACAGACTTTTTTAAAATTTTATTTATTTATTCATGAGAGACACAGAGAAAGAGGCAGAGACATAGGCATAGAGAGAAGCAGGATCCTTGGAGGGAGTCTAATGCAAGACTCGATCCCTGGACCCTGGGATCATGCCCTGAGCCAAAGGAAGACATTCAACCACTGAGCCACACTAGGCATGTCCCAGATACATAGATTTTTAAGGACTTATGGTTTTTTGTTTTGCTTTGTTTGTTTTACAGAATTGACTTCTTCATCATAATGTAATGCTCCTCTTTATGTTCTGAAGTCTGCTTTATGTCTAATCAATAACAATATGCCAGTGTTCTTTTGATAATTGTTAACATGGTGTATCTTTCTCCAATCCTATACTTTTAATCTATCTGTGCCTTTATATTTAAAGTTAGTTTTTTATAGATGACATGAAGTAAAGTGTTATTTTTTACACACTTTTCTTCTCTCATTCTTTGTTTTCTCTGGTTTTAATTGAGAAACCTTTTTCATTCAGGTTTCTCTCTCTTACCACATCATTTATACCTTATTTATTTATTTTTACTTTTTTACTGATTGTCTTGATGTTTGAAATGTACATTTACAACCAATCCAAGTCCACTTTTACATAGCAGTATATTGTTTCATAAATGTGGTAGTTATCTTATAACTGAATATTCTTCATTTCTCCATTCCATCCATTATTGCTGCCATTTTACTTATCTCTTTGCTATAATCACCAATACATTGTTACTATTTCTTTAAACACTTACTGTTAGATCATTTAGAAATAAGAAAAATAGAGGTTCCAGGGTTGCTCAGTTGGTTAAGTGTCTGCCTTCAGTTCAGGTCATGATCCCAGGGTCTGAGGATCAAACCCCACATTGGGCTCCCTGCAAAGTGGGGAGTCTATTCCCTCTGTCTCTCCCTGCTTATGCTGTCTCTTTCTCTCTCTCTCTCTCTCAAATAAATAAATAAAATATTTTAAAAAGAAATAAGAAAAATAAAATATTTTATTTAAATTTATTACTTTCCTGATAAACTTCTCCTTTTATGTAGCTTTGAATTTCTCACCTATATGTTGTTTTCCTCTTTGGGCAACTTCTTTAACATTTTGCAAGACAGTTCTGCTGGTTACAAATTCCCTAGGTGACCACAGCTTTGTAGTACAACCTGAAATCTGGCATTGTGATGCCCCCAGATATGGTTTTCTTTTTTAAAATTCCCCTGGCTATTCGGGGTCTTTTCTGATTCCACACAAATCTTAAAATAATTTGTTCTAACTCTCTGAAGAAAGTCCATGGTATTTTGATAGGGATTGCATTAAACGTGTATATTGCCCTGGGTAACATTGACATTTTCACAATATTAATTCTGCCAATCCATGAGCATGGAATATTTTTCCATCTCTTTGTGTCTTCCTCAATTTCTTTCAGAAGTGTTCTATAGTTTTGAGGGTATAGATCCTTTACATCTTTGGTGAGGTTTATTCCTAGGTATCTTATGCTTTTGGGTGCAATTGTAAATGGGATTGACTCCTTAATTTCTCTTTCTTCAGTCTCATTGTTTGTGTATAGAAATGCCACTGACTTCTGGGCATTGATTTTGTATCCTGCCACACTACCGAATTGCTGTATGAGTTCTAGCAATCTTGGGGTGGAGACTTTTGGGTTTTCTATGTAGAGTATCATGTCATTGGCGAAGAGGGAGAGTTTGACTTCTTCTTTGCCAATTTGAATGCCTTTAATGTCTTTTTGTTGTCTGATTGCTGAGGCTAGGACTTCCAGTACTATGTTGAATAGCAGTGGTGAGAGTGGACATCCCTGTCTTGTTCCTGATCTTAGGGGAAAGGCTCCCAGTGCTTCCCCATTGAGAATGATATTTGCTGTGGGCTTTTCATAGATGGCTTTTAAGATGTCGAGGAATGTTCCCTCTATCCCTACACTCTGAAGAGTTTTAATCAGGAATGGATGCTGTATTTTGTCAAATGCTTTCTCTGCATCCAATGAGAGGATCATATGGTTCTTGGTTTTTCTCTTGCTGATATGATGGTACTGGCACAAAAACAGACACATAGATCAGTGGAACAGAATAGAGAATCCAGAAGTGGACTCTGAACTTTATGGGCAACTAATATTCGATAAAGGAGGAAAGACTATCCATTGGAAGAAAGACAGTCTCTTCAATAAATGGTGCTGGGAAAATTGGACATCCACATGCAGAAGAATGAAACTAGACCACTCTCTTTCACCATACACAAAGATAAACTCAAAATGGATGAAAGATCTAAATGTGAGACAAGATTCCATCAAAATCCTAGAGAAGAACACAGGCAACACCCTTTTTGAACTCGGCCATAGTAACTTCTTGCAAGATACATCCACGAAGGCAAAAGAAACAAAAGCAAAAATGAACTATTGGGACTTCATCAAGATAAGAAGCTTTTGCACAGCAAAGGATACAGTCAACAAAACTCAAAGACAACCTACAGAATGGGAGAAGATATTTGCAAATGACATATCAGATAAAGGGCTAGTTTCCAAGATCTATAAAGAACTTATTAAACTCAACACCAAAGAAACAAACAATCCAATCATGAAATGGGCAAAAGACATGAACAGAAATCTCACAGAGGAAGACATAGACATGGCCAACATGCATATGAGAAAATGCTCTGCATCACTTGCCATCAGGGAAATACAAATCAAAACTACAATGAGATACCACCTCACACCAGTGAGAATGGGGAAAATTAACAAGGCAGGAAACAACAAATGTTGGAGAGGATGCGGAGAAAAGGGAACCCTCCTACACTGTTGGTGGGAATGTGAACTGGTGCAGCCACTCTGGAAAACTGTGTGGAGGTTCCTCAAACAGTTAAAAATATACCTGCCCTACGACCCAGCAATTGCACTGTTGGGGATTTACCCCAAAGATACAAATGCAATGAAACGCCGGGACACCTGCACCCCGATGTTTCTAGCAGCAATGGCCACTATAGCCAAACTGTGGAAGGAGCCTCGGTGTCCAACGAAAGATGAATGGATAAAGAAGATGTGGTTTATGTATACAATGGAATATTCCTCAGCTATTAGAAATGACAAATACCCACCATTTGCTTCAACGTGGATGGAACTGGAGGGTATTATGCTGAGTGAAGTAAGTCAGTCGGAGAAGGACAAACATTATATGTTCTCATTCATTTGGGGAATATAAATAATAGTGAAAGGGAAAATAAGGGAAGGGAGAAGAAATGTGTGGGAAATATCAGAAAGGGAGACAGAACGTAAAGACTGCTAACTCTGGGAAACGAACTAGGGGTGGTAGAAGGGGAGGAGGGCGGGGGGTGGGAGTGAATGGGTGACGGGCACTGGGTGTTATTCTGTATGTTAGTAAATTGAACACCAATAAAAAAAAAAAAATTCCCTAGGTGTTAGTTTATTTATTTATTTTTTTATTTTTTAATTTTTTTTTAATTTTTTTAAATGTTTATTTATTTATGATAGTCACAGAGAGAGAAAGAGAGAGAGGCAGAGACACAGGCAGAGGGAGAAGCAGACTCCATGCACCGGGAGCGCGACGTGGGATTCGATCCCGGGTCTCCAGGATCGCGCCCTGGGCCAAAGGCAGGCGCCAAACCCCTGCGCCACCCAGGGATCCCTAGGTGTTAGTTTTAAAAAAATATTTCTCCTTCACTTTTGAAGGATAAGTTTGTTTGATTCAGAATTCTAGGTTGGTAGTTTTTTTCTTTCACTATTTTAAAATTTTTATTCTGCTCTCTCTTGCTTACAGAGTCTGTGAAGAGAAGTTCCATTGTTTCTTATTTTTGTTTTACTATAGGTAATAATACTTTCACCCACCTACTCCCAGCTTCTTTAAAACACTTTCTGTTTCTGTTTTTCTGCAGTTTAAATATGATATAACTAGGTGAAGTGTTTTTGTTTTGTTTTTCTTTTTCTTTGTTTTATAATTCATTCTGTTTGGAGTTCTCCGGAGCTTCCTGGATCTATTGTTTGGCGTTCGTTATTAATTTTGGGAAATTCTTCAGCCATTATTACTTCAATTATTCTTTCTTTACTTCATTCCTACTTACCTCCCTTCCTTCCTTTGCTTTTCTAGCACTCTTATTACACATGTTACCCCTTTTATAACTGTCTCACAGTTCTTGGATACCCTGTGTCATTTTTTTTCACTTATTTTATTTCAGTTTCGGGGATGTCTTGACATATCGTCATGATCTCTGAATCTATCCTCTGCTTTCTAGTCTACTGATGAGCCCATCAAAGGCATTCTTTGATACTTTTATTTCTAGCTTTCTTTTTATCCTTTCATAGGTTTTTCATCTCCTTAAATTATCAAGTTTTTCCTTCATTACCCACTTTTACCATTACAGATCCTACCATATTAATTATATTTTAAATTCCTGGTATGACTATTCCAAAATTTCTCTTTATCAGAATATGTTCTAGTGCTTGTTTTATCTCTTCAGGCTTTTTTCCTTACTTTTATCATGCTGTGTAATTTTTGTTGACAGCCAAGTACAACTTACAAGATAAAAGGAATTGAAGTACAGAGTCCTTTAGTGTGAGGTTTTGTGTTTGTCTGGTGAGGAGCCAGGCTATGTTTAATGTTTGCTATAGTTGAAGATGTCAGCAGCTTCAATTTCCCTAGTATTCTTGCTTTTTCTCTGCTGTTGTTACTAGATTTTTCGATAAACTCCTCTGAATCAGAGTTTGTGTCTTCCAGTTTTCTCAGCTACAATCAACTGCTATCCTGGAGCTCTATAGTGGTGGTGGTATAATACTGGGGTAGAGAGGCATTCTATAATATTTTGATAAAATCTCTGTTGTTCTCCTATGCCAGAGCCCTGGGATGTGACTTGCAAGATAATTTCTTAGCCTTTTGTTTTCTCTACTTACATGAAGCAGCAAGGCTAGAGTGGGTTAAAGTTGCCTAATTTCCCTTTCCCCAGGTGAAATGAGACTTTGGTAAAGTAGCTTAAAATTTTATTACAGAGAATATAGTGAAGAACAGAATGTTGTGGGTGTATTTCAAATAGCTATTTTTACTCTTCCTCTGCTGGAAGTATGATGGGATTTTCCTGAATCTTCACAGTGTAAACCTGGTAGGTCTCCTGGATGTAAAACTCAAGAAAGTGTAGGACTCCAATAAAACTGGGTCCTGCATTTTCACTCTCAACTAGTTCACACCGAGCCTCCAGTAACTCATCAATCTTGGTTTAAATGTTCCTGTAGTTACTGGCTCCAGAGGATTCTGCTCCTGGTAAGCTGTGACTCTCTGTATTTACCTGTATCTCTAGTTTTAGGGGCAGCTGTTTGCCCTGGATCTCAATTCTCTACTGTGTCTAAGAAAGGTTGGTTTTTCATTTCCACATTCTTCATAGGTCAGGAAAGCAAATAAAAGATACTTCATGCTGTTTGCTGAAAATAAAGTATATAATTCATCATCTTTGTTTAAAGTATTCTGATATATTACTTATTTGCTTCAGGCATAATTTGAGAACAAAATTATTAAGCTTTTCATTTAAAACTTTCCTTATCATACCAAGAACATTGGAAAAAGTTGCATTGAATACAATACAAATATTACCCCAAATATGGAAATTGTAAGACAAGTTAAGTAATATAGTCAAATGATTTACCAAAAAGATTGATGTCTTTCCATGAACATTGGTAAAATCTTTTCATGGCACTCAGAGTTTTAAAATGTTTTTATATATCTTAAACATTTATTGGGTTCAAATTTCAATTTTTTGAGTTTTATTTTCTATGTCGAATATGATATTTTACAGTGGTTTTAATGGGTATTACTTCATATATATAGGATAGTACTCACAATGCTGTTTCCTTACATTGTTCTTGCAAACTTTTCAGCTATTTTTCTTGGATTTTCAGCTATACATAATTTGATCTGAACATCTTATCTAAAAATGACATATGTTGCTTCATCTAATAATATAAAATACTATATACATTTACATCATATAATAATCCAATGCACACACAAGTGTGCATTAATTTTAACTGCATTTAGTAGTATGTCCAGAATAATGTTACATAAATGTGGTGATGGTTGCTATCCTTGCTTTCTTTAACTTTTATTAAGAGTTTTTCTTGTGTTTTACTACTAAAGATTTTTTGCTTTTGACAGCCTCCTTTTCCATACAACTGTCTCCTGCACTTCTCTACTCTCTCTTCCACTGTCTATATCTAACTAGTTTTTATGTTAAAAGAAATGATCCATCCGTTTTAATCAGAATGAAACTTAAGAGAATAGAACTAAAGTTTCTTAAATATTTTCAGATTTTAGGGCCACCTGGGTGGCTCAGTGGTTGAGCCTCTGCCTTCAACTCAGGTTGTGATCCCGAGGTCCTGGGATTGAGTCTCGCATCGGGCTCCCTGCATGGAGCCTGGTTCTCCCTCTTCCTATGTCTCTGCCTCCCTCTGTGTCCCTCATGAATAAATAAACATTTTTAAATGCATTCAAATTTTATAAAAACAAAACAATATTATCCTCTTCTTTCATCAATAAAAAAATCAGAAATATAAGTATCCATCGAATTGGATAAAATCAACATTAACTTAAAAATGGTGATGTATTTTACCTAGTTATAAAATTGTATTGTTCATGCTCTGTTTTATAAATCATTTCCTTTAGCTATTGAGAAAAGCTAAGGATCAGAGTATTTACAAACCACGGATGAAAAAAATTAGAGTCTGCTTGCTGTCTAATGAGGTTGAGACAAACAATTAACTCTAAAATTGACTGTGGTCAATTATAAGTGGCAAAATGCCTGTACTGTATTTTTCTCTTATTCAATATAAAAGAATGATGTTTCCTCCAAATTATTTTATTACTGAGACTGTTTTTAGTCATTTGAAATAAAAGCTTAACATTGAGGTTTATATTAACTCCAAAAACTTCTGCTGTTTCGTTTGAAAGCTTTTAAGAGTCATATTTTTGAGGATGAGAGTCTAGGAAAGATGTTGTCATATAAAATATGGTACCTGCTATTGTTCACTTAATTTATAAATAAAATCACTTGTCTTCTTTGCTTGTTTGGTTTTCTTTGTCATTTTTGTCCTAAAATAAAATAAAATAACTTTCCAACATATCTTTGTATTTTGAGATGGCTGTGATACTGTGCTTCTTTTTTTTTCCTTTGTCAAAAGTTTAAAAACAAAGCAATAAAAAGCTGACAGTTTCTAAACCTTAAAATATGTGTGTTTGGTTTATAATATATATAGTAAATATAAGAGTGACTCAGAATTCAGGACTTGGGCCAATTTGTTTCCATTTACCCATTGTCTGTAAGTTATCCATACAATTATGTGCCTTGGAATCCTGTTTATAAATTGATGATCTTAAGATATCAAATCTGCCCTTTCTCTCTCTTCTGCATTCCAAAATTAGACAGCCAGTTGCTTATTTGTCATCTCTGCATGGGTACTTAATGATAATCTTACACTTATTTTGGCCAAAACAAAATACTCAATCCACTGTCCTATCAGCAGCAGCAGTACAATGATCTTCTATCTGCATTATTTCATCATCCATCTAGTTACTCAGTTCAAAACCTCCAGAATTGTTCTCAATTTCAATGTTTACACACTTGATACTTAAAGTGTGATATTGGACCACCATCACCTGGGAACTTGTCTGATGAATACCATACGCCCCAAATCAAACCCTTTAGATGCATAATTTAGATTTTAATAGGATCCCCAGATAATTCGTAAAATTATTAAAGTTTGAGAAACACTTCCACAAGTCATCACCTACATTTAATTTATATCCATTATTATGGACTCTATGTATAAAATAAATGCAGAAAAGAATAACTTTTTACTATCTCTATTGTTACTAATCCAATTCTCTACCACCTCTAAACTGATCTACTTCCCACTCCACATTGTTCCCTCATGATCTATTCTGGCCATAGCAGCCACAGTGCTCCTTTAGAATTAAAGATCAGACCCTGTTGGTTTCCTATCTTGCCATGGCATTTGAAGCTTGTTAGCCTGTTCTATGATGTATCTCTGCCTTTCTGCCTTTGCTGCCTACACTCTAGTCTCATTTGCTCAATTATTATATAATGAGCAAATGTGATAATGTGATAATGTGATAATGTGATAAAGAGCTACAATAGCCTGCTCTGGAGACATGGCCATGTAGTATGCCATGATCAAGTGCTCTTTGTCTATCAAGGTCTAGAAACATGTTAAGAGACGTTTTTAAAAAGGCATTTATAATCCTTCACCGCCAATGGCAAGACCCTGTCCCAGTACTCTAGGGATTTGCTTTACAATTCTTCCACCGAAACTTGCCACAAACTTCAAGATGTACCTTTTTTCATCACTAAGACCTGCAATAACACAATGTCTGAAAGAACATAGAGTCCAAGCTTCAGGGCTGCTAGACCCCTGCAGCCTAGCGCTCTGTTGCTCTGGACTTTAATTGAGTTTGGCAGCCTTCATATCTCCCAATATATGGGCCTGAGCAGTATACCTATAGAACAATGTGTTGTCTCCAGAAGGAAAAGAAGTCTACTAGGTGCTTCTTTCTCTGTGGTTATGCAAGATACAGCAATTTGTCATTTATTTGAAAGGAATATCCTTGCATATCCATTTTACTGAGAACCTACTTTCCAAAATTTCATAGAGTTCATCTTCCAAGATCTGGACTGCATGTTGTTATCAAGACTTCTGGCATACGGGCTTGCACTGGCTAGACAGCATGATAACATCAATGTAATGGATCAGTTTAACATTCTGCAGTAGGCCAACATGGCCCACATCTTTTGGGATTATGCTATTACAGAAGGCAGGAGGGTTAACATAACCCTGTGGAAAAATATATAAATGAGTGTCGTTGTCCATTCCAAATGAATGTGAACTCTCTCTGGTCTTCTATATGCCAGTAGGCATAGAGAACAAAAGACACACTCACCATGTCAATGACTGATATGTTATAGGCTAAGGCTTTATTAATCCATCCTGGCAATGATAGCACCTAAACATAGCATGCTACTGTCATTGTCCAAGATCCAGTTAGCTTCCGCCAGAACCAGATTGGTGAATTAAACTGAGATGTAACTGCTCCTCCCTGCATCCTTTACATCTTTAATGACATCATTATCCCCATCATCCTTCCAAGGATGTGATTTGACTTTTGATTTGTTCTCTTGGCTGCACGGGGCGGAGACAGAAGGAGGGCATCCTCAGAACTCCTACTTAGCTTCCCTCACTGTAATAGTACTTAACTCTGTATGTTAAAGATCACATCGGAATATACTCCAACTTTTCAATATATAATCTTAAATATAGATGTCTATTATAAACTCAGTGTTCTGGACTGAATTGTGTCTCCCTAAAATTCATACATTGAAGTCCTAACTTCCAGTGTGACTTTATTTGATGATAGAGTCTTTAAGAGGTAATTAAGATTAAATGAGGTCATAAGGATGGGTTCCTAATGTCATAAGATTGGCAGCCTTTTAGTAAGAGGAAAAAAGATTTTTCACTTTCTCTCTCTGCACACACACACACACACACACACACACCAAGGAAAGGCCATGTGAGAACTTAACAGTAGATAGTTGTCTAATGTCAGGAGAGAGACATAAGAAACCAAATTTATTGTCACCTTGGTCTTGGACTTCCCAGCCTCCAGAACTGTGAGAAATAGAGTTATGCTGTTTAAGTCACCCAGTCTGTAGTTTTTATTATAACAGCCCTAGAAGATACTCAGGAATGGAAGAGGTGACCACAGATTGGAACCACGGACCTAGTGAACCTAATGCCACTTGGCCCCTATTACTTCAGTCTTATTCGGCCTATTGATATTAAAGAGGTTGGCTCTATGATCAGCTCTACTACCACCAGCCCTTGTTTAAAAGCGATCCAACAGAGAGCATTGTAGTGGTACAGGTTCCCCTTCGACCAGGACTTTGCCAATAGTATGGTCTCAGCACACATGAAATTATGGTTCCAAAGGGCAATAGTTGTGGTGGTTAGTTACCTAGGCTGCAGCAGATTCTTTTAAAGAATTTCTGAGTGGCACACATCCATGGCCATCAGACCTCCCAAATAAACTACCCAACCTCAGTGCCTTCCTTCTAGGCCTGCTTTCATAGGAAGCAAAATAAGCATTCCTTCTTCTTTCCTATTTTCTCAGGGAATTTAGATAATAATGGTATAATATGTGAAAATATGGAGAACTTTTGAAGAGCAATTTTCTTCTAGTATTTCCTTGGTGGAGAAGTTAAATAATTTCTTTTTTTTTTTTTTTTTTTACATGAGGATACATCATTCATTCAAGAAACCTGATATTGCTAAACATTTAAGAACCAAGTTTACCTTTACAGATCCTCTCCAATGTATCTTTCTAATTTCATTAATTTTGCTCCTATAATTTTTCTTGCTCCTTCTAATTTTTTGGCATATTTTGCTTTTTAAATTTATTTTGTAATTCTTAAATTAGACAACATGCTCACTTCTTTTATATTTTTTCTTTTTAAAAATAAGCATTTAAGAAAAGTAATTCTACTTGTAACTACTACTTTAATATTCATTTGTAAGTATTTTAAAATTATGCATATAATGGCTAATATATCAACTTGACTGGGCCATTGGATGCCATATACTTGATGAAACATTATTTTGGGTGTGTCTGTAAGATTGTTCCTGGATGAAATTAATATTTAAGTTGCTAGCCTGAGAAAATGGCATTGTCTTCCCTAACGATGAGCCTCATGAAACCTGTTGAATAGAACAAAAAACTGTGAAAGGGAGAATTTTCTCTCTCTACCTGGTCTTCAAGTTAACAAATCAGTTTTCTACCTTCAAACTCAGACTGGAATTTATGCCATCAGCTTTCCTGGTTTGTAAGCCTTTGAACCATAGATCATGCCATATCTTAGCCCACATAATTGCCTGAGACAATTCCTTACATTAAACCATATATAGGGGTGTGTGTATGTGTGCTGAAAATGATTCTAAAGGAACAGAATTTTAAGAATTAGTTTTCTGATTATATGTTAACTAACTGGAATTTAAATAAAATCTTGAAAGGAAAGAAAAATAATTAGTTTTCTGAATTGGTTCTAGGGTTTTGGGAATTAGATCTCCAATCTGATTATATTTAAAGAAGCTAATGACTCTCTTTCTAGTGATAAAGAGAGCACTAATAGCTCATGGCATGATCTGACACTAGAGATATGCAAAATCTCACCATTGGATATTCCTAATCAATCACTTATAAGCCCCAAGATCTGGGATGATGATTGTATATTTCCAAATGTTTTTGGAAAACTAATAAATTTGATAAGATTGTCTGGTTGCTCCCCCTTGTCTATGGACAAGTGATGAAAGGAAAGGATAAGCTCAGGGATCACATTCCCTCCTCTCAGGTGCCTCATATATGACTGAATGCTTCTATGCGTGACCTGAAGGAGACCCTTATCTCTTGTAGCTGCAGGGCTGAGACTGCTAAAATAAAACTTAGACTCTTTTCCTGTGACTGGCTGAATTAGAGCACAACATGAACTCCCAATCTTGCAGAATGCCTACTGTTAACAGCATTGATTGAGAAAGAATGGGATCCTCTAAATTGGGATGAGCACAACTGGGGAGATGTTGATGAAAATGGGACATTGAAACCTTACATTCTTTTCTTTCATCTTTCTTTTCTTTCTTTCTTTCTTTCTTTCTTTCTTTCTTTCTTTCTTTCTTTCTTTCTTTCTTTCCTTTCTTTCTCTTTCTTCTTCTTCTTTTTTTTTAGAAACTAAAGTACCTGAATATACACCAGTAATAATTATTCTATTATTTATTTTAAGTTAATCAATATATGTAAGATTTTGTTTGCTTGTTTGTTTCAAGAAACCCTACATTCTAATGAGTCTTCTTTGCTAAATGCCTCTCCAACCTCAGTTGAAGCAAATTTCCGATCCATAATGGTATTAGACTTTCGGTAATAGATTATCTGCATTGCTTGAGGAAACTGTACCGACCTCTTTTGAGGCAGTTGTCATGCAAGACCATGTCTATGTTTCTCAGGCTCTAAACCTATCACAGTTGTTTGCTGCTATTTTATTTTATTTTTTAAGATTCCATTTATTATTTGAGAAAGAAATAAAAAGAATACAAGAAGGGGTAATGGCAGAGGGAGAGAGAGAAGCTCTCTCTCTGCTCAGCAGGAAGCCCAACTCAGGACTCAATCCCAGGACCCCAGGATCATGACCTGAGCCAAAGGCAGAGGCTTAACCAACTGAGCCATCCAGCACCCCTCCATTGTTTGCTTTTAGACATAAACTAGACTTTAACCCTGGCAGGCGTCTGAAGATTAGGCATAAAGCAAGACCCATGATTATACTCTAAAAGAACTACTCAAATTTTCTAATATATATGGACAAAATTCTGGAGAACGTGTATGAGAATGGCTACTAAGGGTGTGGGATAATGATGGAAGAAACATAAAGTTGAATCAAGCCAAATTTATTGATATGTACTCACTAAGGAGAGAATCTCCACTTATATTGCAGCTCAAAAAGTTGGGAAGGTATCTAAAAATTTGTTTGGTTGGCTAAAACATAGATCAAAATATTGCCCATAGCAAATAAACTGGAAATACAAGACCTGCATTGGTTTAATGTAGGGGAAGGAATTCGAAGGCTTAGAGGGGAATGTTAGAATGGATTTATTGTTTAAGACTTACTCACCCACACTACAAGAGTACAGTAGACATATCTTTCACCAGTACTGTGAGAAAGAAATATGCGGGGGGAGTCTCAGCATCCCTAAAGAGCTCTGTAATCACTCTTCTCTGTGGTATCTCCAGTCCTTAAATGGCAGACTAATGTAATGTAATGTAATTGGATCCCAAGGTGGGAAGAGGTAAGAAGGGGCCTTCAACTACCAAAGTGGATGTGGTTATTGTAATAGCAACAACATCGAAGCAACAGTCAAAATAGTCTAATTCAGATTCCTGGTGTTGGCCAGTTAATCATGTTATTCCTGGAAGTGAAATTGATAGAAAGATCACTAAATTTTTACTCGATCTGTACAAGTATGAAAATTCTCTTATTTTGGACCACACTCAAAACTAGCAGATATTTTAAGTAACTTGGTAAATGTGCTGAAGAAACACGGTTAAATACGGAATGTATTACTTCTAAAATTCAGAGGCCTGTGTAATCTTTTTGATTACAGAAGGGGATAGAAGCAACAACTTATCCTTCCTCTTAGAAGGGACACCTCCCTTCTAAGGGTGTCTAACCCATTCTGGGTTGTCCTGTTCTGGAATGTATATTTGTTAAGATATTCTCTGCAGCAGGCAAAATCCCTATAATGGTTACCTGACCAGAATGGGTTCAGGTCTCACATTGAGGTGAACATGAGAAGCAACAACTTATCCTTCCTCTTAGAAGGGACACCTCAACATTTCCCATACCACTAGACCCCCCAGAAATTTCATTAAGGCAGATGGCCTCTGAATTTTTGTCAGATTTATTTCCCACCCTCCAGCACTGCAAATGTCTTATCAGTAAGTCTGGAGAATTTGCTCCTTCTTGCTCACTAGATCCAAAAGGCACAATGTCCTCAATGTAATTGATGAGTGGTATCTTATGGAAGAGAAAAGCAACCATGATTTCTAAGAACTAAATTATGTCATAGAGCTGGAGAGTTACTATGCCCGTGCAGCCGATAGTGAAAGTCTGTTTTTGCTGGCCTTGCCAGGTGCCTCTGGTGCTCTTCACTAACAGATCTCGAGAAAAAATTATTTACCATATCAGTAGCTGCAATAAGGTACCAAAGGAAATGTTAATCTGCTCAAGCTATGAAACCACTTCTAGTACAGCAGTTATAATTGGAGTCCCCATCTAGTTAAGCTTATGATAATCCAATGACCTTGGCCAAGATTCATCTGCCTTCTGCACAAGCCAAACAGGTGAGTTGAATGGGGATGTGGTAGGAAATACTATCCCCACATCCGTCAAGTTTTTGCTGGTGGTACTAAACTCAAAAACTTCTCCAGAAACGCACTATTATTTTTGGTTTACTATTTTCAGAGGTGAACATAGTTCTACTTGCTTCTCTTTGGCCTTTCCACCATAGTGGACTTCACCGTACAGGTCAGGTAACCATTATAGGGATTTTGCCTGCTGCAGAGAATATCTTAACAAATATACATTCCAGAACAGGACAACCCAGAATGGGTTCAGGTCTCACATTGAGGTGAACATGAGAAAAAAACTCTGTTGATGACCTGACCTCTGTAAGCCGCTGGTCTGACTGGTGGATCATTGTGGAGTTTTGGGTCTCTTGAGATTAGTGTCAGTTCAAAGCCAGTGTCAAGTAGCCCCTGAAAGGTCTGATTATTTTATTTTCCCAATGTACTGTTGCTCTGGTAAAAATAAGAGGCTGTAGGCT
The DNA here is from genome assembly GCF_003254725.2 of Canis lupus dingo. Lineage (NCBI taxonomy): Eukaryota > Metazoa > Chordata > Mammalia > Carnivora > Canidae > Canis > Canis lupus. Next base: position 57,314,461 of record NC_064257.1, on the reverse strand, counting down.
CCTGGGGGGAAGGCTAGGAGAAATATTGACAATGTAAATGTTTGACAGTACACTAGGACCCTTCCTTAAAGGAACCAGAATTTCCCTCTATTCAGGAGGTTCTAGGTCTGTAAAGTGGCTCCTGTCTGGAAATTGATTGAGGACTATGACTCTTTGGGCAATGGGTGAAAAGGAGAGGGAAATACCAGCTTTCAGTTATGGAATGAATAAAAAGTTTCAGTTGTACACCTGAAACTAAAATAATATCTTGTGTCAACTATCTCAAAGAAAAAGGAAAATAAATAAATTAAAAAATAAATAAATAACTCAAAAGTAAGTTTCTTAAGTATTGTGCTTATTTTCTTGTTAAATTTTCCCCCATTACTCATGTACAAGGGGCATAATCCTTCTGTATCATGTTCTCCTTAAAATTTTACGAGGCATAACTTACTGTATGCCATCTAAATGTAATGTTTCTCTTCCAAATAAAGTGTTTTAGAAAATGTACAGTCTATTAAAACACCCTCCTGACTTAAGTCTTTTTCTAGGATTTCAATCCTGTCATTTTTGCTATCATAAATTAAACCTCAAAAAAAAACTCAACACATTTTATTTATTTTTATTCTTACCAGTCTGTTTATCATTCTTTCTTGCATCTCAGACTTCCCTACTGAGTCCATAGGCACATTTTACTTCTCATGATGACCTTTCTTTAGAAATTCTTTAGTATGAGTATGAGCTTGCAAGTGGTAAACTCCGTTTTCGTGCATTTGAGAGTTTTCTTTATGTGACTTTATTTTTGAAAGATACATTTTCTGGTTCCAAAAATTTGTATTAGCAATAATGTTCTCTCAGCATTTTACCCCAAAATATAGAACCATGACTTCAGGCTTTAGTTGCTGAGAAATCTGGCATCATTCTCATTGCTGTTCCTGTCTATGTGACCCTACACAAATCTCTGCCTACTTTCAAAATACTTTCTTTGTGTCTGGTGTTTCTCAGTATTCCTATAATGCCTTTAGATGGGCACGTCTTTGTATTTATCCTGTGCATTTTAGACTGTGCTTCATGTACCTGTGGAATTTGATGTATCTTCAGGGAACATTTCAATCACTATCTTCAAATATTTTATTTCCACCCATCTCTCCAGTCTCTGCTTTCAGAAATTTGATTAGCCATACATGATAAGCTTTCCCATTGTATCCTTAATATCTTTGAAGTTCTCTCATATGTTTTTGGTTTTGTTTTGTTTTAATTTCCTTTTCTATCTAGTAACTATGCAGAGCCACTTTAGCACACTTCAAAGGGTTCTGATTGAATTTGGGGGGTTACTAGTTCTATCCTGCACTTTGCTGCTGGGCAAAAATCTTGTCTGCTAACTGTGACATGTGTACAGATACAGATACTGATCTTGAGGATTGCCTTTGGGGTGACACCACCTTTAACATGTGTTTTCTTCCATCAGTTTCAAGTCTCAGCCCACAAACTCTTCCTCCTGACCTGTTTTTAGGAGGCCCTTCCACAAAGGCCAAATGAAGACTGCAATACTTCATTTTATGCTAATATTTTCATTTTTTGTTTAATTTTTAATCAATGTAATGGAGGTATAAGTACACACCATACTACTCAGCCACTTTCAGTGTTCCCTTTATAAATTTGGACACAAACTGATAGGTTTGCAATTATCACAATAATCAAAATTTAGAACTTTTCCATCACACTAAAAATTTCCTAGTTCTCCTTTATATGTCAGGCCCTCTTCCTTGCTCACTAGCCTATGGAAACCAATGATCTGCTTCTTGTTACTATAGTTTTTAGATGTTTCTCTTTTGTAAAACTGCATGCCATTCACCTAGAAGATCTAATTTTACCTAGGATTGTACTCTGTCTTGCTTTCTAAAAGGATTATTTTTATTGTCTCTTCTATTTTCAGTATCGCTAAAGACAATTACCTCTGGATATATCCATTCTACTCCTTTTAACTTAGAGCTACCAAATGAAAGAGATTCAAAACTTATTTCTTGCCTTGGGTAGGATACAAAGTGATAAGAATGTCTGCTATTTACTCCATGGGTGTTTACTATACTTCTGGATCTGTCTCTGCAGCAGTGTGTGTGTGTGTGTGTGTGTGTGTGTGTGTGTGTGTTCTTGTCATTTTTTTTTTTTTTTTTTTTTAGGATTTCTTTTATCTACTTTTACTTTTTGTACTCTTCACATGTAAAACAGAGGAAAGAGATCTGAAATCTGCATGAAATCAAATTAGACTTGTAAAATGCCTTTCCATGATCATTGCTTTAACTAGACCAGAATATAAAGTTGGCACTTCTTTTCCCAACTGCTAGCAGGGTGTTTTCCTGTGATGTTTGTTTGTTTGCCTTTTTTATTCTTATTGGCATTCCCTTCTATGGGGGGAGGGGGACTTAGGAATCTAGCTTGACTCCTTAGTACTGCCCCAAATTTAAATGAGTACTTTTAAAACTAGGTATCTTGAAGAAGAAGGAATTTTGTTATCTCTAGAAAATTTGGTATTGGTTAAAAATGGCACTAAGTTTCTTTAAAATAATTTTGGATCAGACCTATGTAGTTTTGTAGTATTTTTAGATATTATTAAAACTTCCAGTCAGTAATCCAAAATCAAAAGATATGCAGAAACACTTTAAAGCTTTGTCTTCACATAGACTTTATTAGTATAAGGTCTGTCTCCATGTTTTGCTGTAATTTCTTAAAAACCTGAATTCTTTGTAGCCCCAGGTCTTCATAATGTACACAGCCCTTAGTGTAAGTTTAATAAAGGATTTTTTATTGAGTGAATGGAATATCCTGATTTAAAAGAAAGTTACATCTATAATATTTCACATATTTCAAAATTATAGCCATATGCATAAAAAATAAATACATCTTCTGTTAAATAAAGACTAGAATTGGGTCACCTGAGTGGCTCAGTGGTTGAGCATCTCCCTTGGGCTCAGGGCGTGTCCCGGGGTCCTGGGAATCGAGTCTCATATAGAACTCCCTGTGGGGAGACTGCTTCTCCCCTTGTCTATGTATCTTGCCTCTCTTTCTGTGTCTCCCATGAATAAATTAATAAAATCTTTAAAAAAAAAAAACTAGAATTTAAACTGTACATAATAGAAACACAAATTCTTTGCAATTTGTATATCACCTCTGACAAAGAAACTACCTGTTTAATTGATACTTCTTAGAAAAGCTTAATGTGCAGGAATTATCACACTGAATCCAACAATCAAACAACAGATCACATCAAACTAGGAAAAAGACAGAAGCAATAGGACAGATATTATATGGCTTTGGGAGTAAGATTTTTCTGAATGTCCCACTGAGAGTAAATGGATACTTAATAATATATCCTCAGACCTATGCAATATTCCTAGATAATTCAAGTATATTTAAATTGATTAACCCACTTGATAGCATATTCCCAATTAAATATGTTTGCTGCAGAAGTTCATATTGATATGAACTTAAGGGAAGATGCTTAAGGAATCTTTATAGGTCTAGAGCCAAACTCCCTGTGAGTGAAAATGATGAGTTTCACCTCCACACCTGACCTATGGAAACTTCCATGTGCCTGTCACCAATTTTTTTTTTTTTCATTTCTGCATGACTCAATGGATGCTACTCCCAGAGAAACTTTCAAAGATGTGTGTTGAAGAGTCACCATCATTTTAGAGCTTCTGTCAGTCTGGGTTCCTGACTCCTAATGTGAAAAAAAGCCCCCCCCCCCATCCCTTTCCCCCAGGACATGAGCCAAAAATACATGTGCTGGTTTTGAGCCATTATGCACTAGGCCTTGTTTGTTACCCCAGGCTACCTTAACTAATACTATTTCTGGCCCTAGTGGTATCAGCCAAACCTTGGAGTTGCAGTTTATTAAAAATAAAAAATAAAAATCTGAATTAAACCCATTTCTGTCTGGGCATAAATTCATACCAAAAAAGCCATATTTCTGGTCTCCCTTTATATATTGAAAGTGATAACATAAATATCTATGTATTAAAATATTACTTAGAGTCATTATTCCAATACAGATAAATATAATATCTCAAAAATAGAGAAGGAGCAGATTAGAGATTTCTGTCCTTTTTGCCTTATACTTTAAGAACAAACTAGAAGTTTATGTCATTACTTCCTCCAAAGTGAATTGGCATATATAGGAGTATGTTGCATAAAAGTTTTCAGAAATCTAACACATAGCTTCTGTGTTCGTGTTCTTTCAACATTTGCTATATATGTAATGTATTTTCTCCAATATTAAAACTTATTACAGAATTTAAATAAATTGATGAATTTGGTTAAGTTCTCAAACTATTTTTGCTCCAGCTGCGGGATAAAAAGCTGTGTCTTTGTAGTACTTTCCAAATCCTTATATAATAAAAATGTGTCAAAAAACTCAGAAGGTAGAAAGTCAAGAATGTAATAATAGGCATTGTCACTAAACAGTTTTGATACATCAGTATAAACTGTGCTCCCTGTGGGGCAACAACAAGAAACTCAGCAGGAAATCGTATCATTATTAAGGTCTTACGGATATGGTCATTAGAGGCAGTGGAAGACTCGTTCTGCAGAGAAGTGCTGTCCAAGGTGTTCTCAGCAGTTTTCATCTCATTTTTTAAAGAGGGACATGCAAAATGACATGTGTACACTTTGACAACTTGCCCACAGGGGCTTCATTAAAAGCATTTACCATAAAAAATCTTGATAACAGCCTTTTGTTGGAAAAGGTAGCTGAAAGCTGTCAAATTCTGGTCTTTTACAGTACATAATGAGCTACTGCCATTGCTATATTATCCCGACTAGCACTGGGTTTTAAATGGTTGTTTGGGAATAAACTCCTACATTTGTCAAATTTTATGTAATTTGGAATTTGGTTCAGAATGTTTGTTATGTCTCTCACCTAAGCTCTGTAAGTTGTTCATCCTTAGCTCATCCCCTTATAAGAAGAAAAGGACAAGACAAAGGAAGACAAAAATGCTCTTCCAAAAATACAGCAGACTCTCAGCTGTGCTTCTCATTTAAGTGAGTGATTTGCTCCATATGTCCTAGTTCCTATTGCTATACAGTTTGAGTTTAAATTGTTCAATTTTCTTTGTAATTACCAGTTTCTTTATACTCTCATTGTACTTATTCTTATATATTCACAACTTACACCCCACCGTCCCAGAAACCAAATGTTTTTTTTCCCCCTTTAAAATGGAGATTAAAACATTCTATTTTAATTCTTAAGCTTTGGCAGTTGGTGTGCACTTAAAATGAAATGGAATGAGTACTTTGAAATTATTTATATGCCCTGAGTCCTTTATATATACATCAATTTAAAATCTATCTATATAGTTGTATCTATATCTATCTATATCTATCATCTATCTTCATATACCTTACTTAAAGTACAAAACTGTTTTAAAGATATATATTCTTACATTCTTTGTTGTAAAACCCAAGTTGTGGATTTTTAATGCTAAGGTATAACCAGGCAGGAATTATTTTCTTATACTGTAAATATATTTTATATTCTCTCATTTTTTTTTCTTGGTCATTTTCTTAAAATAGACCTTATTTACTGTCATTGGATTTCCTTGGTGATGGCTATTCAGAGCTCAATCATCTCTTGCAGTGCCTTGACTCTAATATTATTGGGCCCCACAGAAACGGACAATACATTAACCTGCCACCTATTTTCTGGTCCTCATACCTATCCTATTCTCACTTTCCTCCACTTCCAAATAAGAATCATTGACTTATCATTATTATCACTCCCTCGAAACATTCTTAGCAGCCTACATAATCTATTTCACCCATAAAACTGCCTAGAGAATCCCCAATCTGGGAATCTTCCATCAATTCTATGCTTGAAGAAAAATACCTAACCTTGTTGACTGGTCTCGTTTTGAATCATGACCACTAACTTCGGGTGGGCCATTAAAGTGCTCTGCAATCCTAGAATTCCCCAGCCCACTAACTCTCCTGCTCTCTCCAAGAAGTGTTTTATACCATCGTCTTTTTCTTCAAAATGCTACACGACCAGCACCGCCAGCACTCTTATCCCACTTGTATCCAACTCACCAAGAAAGAAATAATCACAGAACAGAAATTCTATATGTATCTAGCATCCTGTTTCTAATGCATCCACCACTGTTCCCATATACTCTGTTCTTACTCCTGTTAATAAGGATGGATGGTTCCATTTGTTCACTAGATTCCATCTACTTTTCATTTTTCAGGGACATAATTTCAGAAATCATTCCCTCTTTTACTGTTTTAATCCTGTCTCGTTGTACATTGCTCATCTCTTCGTACACTGTCTTTGTACAATGTAATTATTCCCATTAAAAAACATCTTTTGACACCATTAATATCTTTCCTGCTGTACTACTTTGCAGCAAAACTGCAATTCCCATAGTCTTTCATGAACTCACTAATTTTGGCTCTTCTTATCCAACAAAAAAAATCTTCACTTACATCCACTTAGCTAAATCCAGTGGACAATTTTCTGTTCAATCACCTTCACTCAATTTGAAATATCATCTATTTGTGGATGATTGACAAATACTTCTAGTTGGGATATCTTCCCAGAACTCTAGCTTGAATATTAAGCTAGTTGCTTGACATCTCCACTCAAATGCATAAAACTTTACTCTTGATTTCTATCTTAAAACTTACTCCTCCTCTAGTTTCTCCATTTTAGTCAATGGAAATCATACCAGTTATTCAGGCAAAATAAATCTTGAATTTATTTTAGAATCCTGTCTTTCTTTTTATACTTCATATCAAAACCATCATTAAATCTTTTCTCTACACTAAATAAACATTAAAAATATGTCCTTTTCACATGACCTTTCCCAATAACAACTCAGTCCAAATCACTGTACTTTTCCCCACCTCGTTTATTGCTATAATCTCCCCACAAAGAACTCCCTGCTTTCACCCTTGTCTTCCTCTTTCTCTTTTCAATACAAAAATCAGAGGAAATGATGTAAGCCAAAGGAGTGTACTTGGAGTGAAAATCAAACTCCTTAAATTTGTCCTATAAAATCTTACAAGTTCTAGCCCTCTCTGACTTCACATATTACTTTACTTAGCATTGTTCACTGTGCTCTACTCACACAGGTCTGCTTGCTGTTCTTTAATTACATTAAGCTCTCATACCTCTGCCTTTACAGTTGATATTCTCTTTTTTTAAAACTCCTTGCCAGGATACCAGGTAGCTAGGTATCCTTCCTTCTTTCAGTTTTTTAATGCACACTACACTATGCAGTCTTATTAGGTGTTTTTGTTTGTTTAAGATTTTATTTATTTATTCATGAGAGACACACAGGGGGAGAGAGAGAGATTGAGAGAGAGAGGCAGAGACACAGGCAGAGAAGCAGGCTCCCCATGGGGACCCTGATGCGGGACTCGATCCCAGGACCCCAGGATCAAGCCCTGGGCCGAAGAGAGGTGTTAAACCACTGAGCCACCCAGGCGTCCCCTGTTATTATGTTACATAAGAAATATCATTCCTTATTCTGGTTGGTCTCCTACTTGCTTTACTCCTTTTTCCATATAATTTATTACACTATATCATAGTACATATTTTATTTGTAAATGTATTGTCTATCTTCTCCAACCACAAAGTAAGTTCTTGAAAGTAACACCTATAGTGTTTCTGCCACTACAACAGTGTCTAACACAGATATTCAATCAGTATTCTTGGAATGAGTGAGTTAATGGTTTTGTTGCAAATAAATTTTAACAATTATATTCTCAACTACTATATAGGACATATAGCTTAACTTACATTTCATCTGCCATTAGTCACTGAAAAAATGTCAAGTCCTTGATTTTGCAGATTTCAGGTAAACATGGTACCAAATTGGAAATCAGCATTTGCTTTACCTTATATTTTTGACTACCAACATAAATTTAAACATATTCTACCCAATTACACAAACTTTTACTGTTTTTAGGACACAAACCGTTTTAGACATTCATTAATCATTGAAACATTGACTTTTTCTCAAATCATCTATGTCCTTATCCTATTTCTGGATGCAAAATATGACATACACAAATGGTAGTAACTATAAATTGAAAGATATATTTGATTCCATTGATTATTATTTTTTGTAGACCTTAAGGTTTTTCATTTACATTTATCTAATGGATTTCTTTTGGCACATTATGTGTCAGGACACCTATGTCCTCATTATTTATTAGCTTTGATATAAAATCACCTTCTTCACTATCTGTAAGGTATTTCACTTTGAATTCTGCTTTTGTGTGTTCCTAATTTTACTCTTCTTATTTATTTCTTTTGTCTGATTTTCCAATTTTAATGATTTATTTCTGTCAGTTGGTTTTAAACATTTTTTCATGTAAGAATATTATATTTAATTGAATAATGTTTTAAAACACTCCTATTAATATGAGAGTTAATACATATATTGTCAAGACTAATACAAAGCTGTTTTTATTTACTTTAAATTTTCCTCACACCTTGCTATGTGGAACATATTTGTCTGCTTTTATCTTATTTTGCTTATAAATTAAGAATTGTATTTTAAGTTCCAGTGACTTTTGTTTTTATCTTTAAACTTATCAAATGCAAATGACACCCTATTTCTCTAAATATCAAAATAAGAAAATATGTTTTATGATTTTTAATAAACAACATGAGACATATTTATGAATTTTCTTCTCTCTCCCAGTTTTAATGATTGTTAATTTATCCCTGATTTTTAGATATTATTATTTTTATCACATATAAAAGCTATTGAAATTGAGTAACTTGATGCAACAACTTAAAGAATATCAATGAGATATCAGTATAAAAATATGCATGAATATAATAATATTTTGCTTTCATGTATAGAATACATGGATATGTGTTTTGTTTGTTTGTTTGTAACCAGTTAGTATTAACTTGCAAAAATAAATATTTTAAATTTCAATATAGGTTAAAATTTATGTCACAAGTAAGCTATTGAGCTACTTATAATTAGAAATCAGTTTCTCTAAAAAAAATTGGTTGATCTACTTTGCCACCTCAACGTCCAAGTAAAAGAGTCTTGGCATGGATACATTTTGCTAAAGTTAAAGGACAAGAGAAGTTACTCTTGGTCATTAAGATATCTTTTCCTATAAGGTTTGGAGAAATGAGAAGTTGATAGTACCTTCCTCTCTGCCCAAACATCCAATTTGCTAATGTTAAATGGTCAATTAAATTAAACTGGGTGAATAACCTGGACTGGGTTTCATTTCTGTGGCTTACAGGGCACTAGAGAGAGCAATACATATGATGTACATTTATAAATTATTAACATTTATTTCCCGGTAGACACACATACACACATATTTATGTTTGTTCACTGCCAACTTTTTTATTCTACAGATTTTCTATCCCTCCTTTACTAATCTTGGTTTATCTTTCATTTGGCTGAAAAGTGTTTTGGGGGTAGTGTACTCAAGAAAGTAGATATTGTCTT